>NW_028263385.1:31300460-31502199 GCF_051168715.1 Poecilia mexicana | reverse complement strand
TCTTTAAGAGAACAGCAGATGATAATAAGCGGGCTTTCTCCATAGAAGACAAACAGTTTCTGCAAATAATGGACAATGAGGTTTTTCAGGACGACTCCAATAGTTGGGTGGCTCCACTTCCATTCAAGTCCCCTAGGCCGCCTTTGCCTAATAATCGTGAACAAGCAATGAACCGCCTTACTTCACTTCAGCGCACATTGGAGCGTAAGCCAAAAATGAAAGACCAGTTTTTTGCCTTTATGCAAAAGATATTTGACAACAACCACGCAGAGGCAGCATCCCCACTATCAAAAGGAAAAGAGTGCTGGTACTTGCCGATGTTTGGAGTCTACCATCCAAGGAAGCCTGACCAAATCAGGGTTGTGTTTGACTCAAGTGCTCAATACAATGGCATCTCCCTAAACAACGTGCTGCTCAGCGGACCAGACTTGAATAACAGTCTATTGGGAGTCCTCATCCGTTTCAGAAGAGAACAAATAGCAGTCATGGCCGACATCGAACAGATGTTTCATTGTTTTGTTGTAAAAGAAGATCACAGAGACTACTTGCGTTTCCTTTGGTACCGAGATAATGACCCCAGTAAGGACATCATTGAATACAGGATGAGGGTTCATGTATTCGGAAACAGCCCTTCTCCAGCTGTGGCAACGTATTGTCTCAGGAGAGCTGCAATGAAGGGAGAGCAACAGTATGGGCCAGACACCAAACGCTTTGTAGAGCGAGAGTTCTACGTCGACGATGGTCTTGTTTCCACACCAACAGAAGAAGAGGCAATTTCTCTGTTACAGAAAACACAAGCATCTCTTTCAGAGTCAAACCTAAGACTTCACAAGATCACATCCAACAGCATCAAAGTCTTAGGAGCCTTTCCAGCTGAAGATCATGCTAAGGGTATTAAAGACCTCTGCTTGGATAAAGATGTAGTACCCACACAGCGAAGCCTTGGATTGAGTTGGGATGTCAAAAGCGATGTATTCACCTTCCAAGTATCCATCAGTGACAAACCATTTACCAGACGCGGTGTCCTTTCCACCATAAACAGTCTCTTCGATCCTCTCGGTTTTGTTGCTCCTGTAAGCATTCAAGGGAAGTCGTTGCTGAGGGAGCTCACCATGGATGGAACGGAATGGGACAGCCCACTTCCACGAGACAAAGCTGAGGTTTGGGAGACATGGAGAGATTCGCTACAGGAACTACAATATCTTAACATTCCTCGAGCTTATACTACTACTTGTTCCAATGCCAGTCGGAAAGAGCTATGTGTGTTTTCAGACGCTTCGTCCAAAGCAATCAGTGCCGTAGTATACCTGAAGACTACAGACGAAAACGGCCAGATAGACGTGGGTTTTGTCTTTGGAAAAGCTAAACTTGCACCTCCAACTGAACCAACCATACCCAGATTAGAACTCTGTGCGGCAGTGCTAGCCGTAGAAATGGCCGAACTCATCGTTCAAGAAATCGACATTGAAGTTGATGCAGTTACTTTCTACTGCGACAGCAAAGTGGTGCTGGGTTACATTCATAATGAGTCAAAACGTTTTTATGTGTACGTCCACAACAGGGTACAGAGAATCCGTCAGTCTACAGAACCAAACCAATGGAAATATGTGCCTACAGAGCATAATCCAGCTGACCATGCTTCTAGGTCAGTTCAAGCCTCAAAGCTCACCAAGATCAGCTGGCTCGCAGGCCCAGCGTTCTTACGCAAACCACGGACAACCATTGAACAGCAAGAGACCTTTGAGCTCATCAATCCAGATTCTGATGTGGAAATCCGACCACAAGTGACAAGCTGTGTTACAAGTCAAACGGTCAACCAACTGGATCCTCAAAGGTTTACAAAGTTCTCTTCTTGGAAGTCTTTACAAAGAGCAGTTACAACACTCATTCATGTTAAGGATTCCTTCAAGAAGGAAAGAAGGACCACAGAATGTAGTGGTTGGCATTGGTGTCCAAAACCTTTCACCACTGATGAGTTGTCGAAGGCCACAACAGCGATTGTTTTTGCTGTGCAGCGAGCCTCCTTCTCTAAAGAGCTAGACATTCTCTCAAAGGGAGATGATATTCCCAAAGGAAGCCCACTGACTAAACTAAGTCCGATTGTTGATTCCGAAGGCTTGCTAAGGATTGGAGGAAGGCTTCAACTTTCCGATTTAAGCGACAGAGAAAAGCACCCAGTCATTCTTTTAGGAAAACACCATGTGTCCATGTTGCTCATCAGACACTATCATGAGCAGGTTGAGCATCAAGGTCGGACATTCACTGAAGGTGCCATTCGAGCTGCTGGCATATGGTTAGTAGGTGGCAAGCGTTGTATAAGTGCTGTTCTTCATGCATGTGTCATCTGCCGGAAACTTCGTAGAAACAGAGAGAAGCAGAAGATGTCAGATCTCCCGCAAGAACGACTGAGCAGTTCACCGCCTTTCACCTACACTGGTCTGGATGTTTTCGGTCCTTGGAGTGTGACAGCTAGGCGCACAAGAGGAGGCATGGCTCAGAGCAAGCGCTGGGCTGTATTGTTCACCTGCATGAGCACACGTGCAGTCCACATCGAAGTCATCGACTCCTTAAACACTTCTTCATTCATCAACGCTTTAAGAAGATTCTTTTCAATCCGTGGTCCTTCCAAGCAGCTACACTCAGACTGTGGGACCAATTTCGTAGGTGCCTGCAGAGAGCTGGAGTTCCACAAAGTGGTAACAGACTCAGAAGTCCAAAGGTACACAAACAATCAGGGATGTACGTGGTGTTTCAATCCACCTCACTCTTCTCACATGGGGGGTGTGTGGGAACGCATGATTGGAATCGCAAGAAGAATCTTAGACTCGATGTTGATGCGTACTCCCTCCTCCAGCTTATCTCATGAAGTCCTGTGCACCCTGATGGCAGAGGTGACAGCCATCATCAACTCAAGACCTCTAGTTTCTGTCTCCTCAGATCCAGATGTTCCACAGATACTTACCCCAACAATGCTTCTCACTCAGAAGCAGAGTGTTTTACCTCCTCCAGGAGTATTCACTGAAAAGGATCTGTATAAGCAACAGTGGCGTCAAGTTCAAAGATTGGCTGACAAATTCTGGTATCGTTGGAGACACGAATACCTTCACACCCTACAACTTCGCCACAAATGGCAAGAGTCAAGTCCCAACGTTAAAAAGGATGACGTTGTTTTGCTGAAGGATGATCGTATATGTCGCAATGATTGGCCCATGGCTCTCGTGACCGACACTTTCCCAGGCAATGATGGCAAGGTCCGCAGGATTGAGGTCAAGGTCATCAAGGATGGAACCGCTAAAAAGTTTCTCAGACCTATCACAGAAGTTGTTATGCTTTTAAAGAATTAGGACTAGCAAGTTTATAAGTTTGTGTTTTAAGTACTGATATGTGGCATCTTGACAGATACCAGGCGGGGAGTGTTATGCCCTTTAATTTTATGTTAAGAGTAATAAGGCTTTTATTTTGAAGGTCAAGCTAGGTCTAGGACAGGAAGTCGTTAAGTTTCGTTTTGTTTTTTACTGTCACACGTGAGGAGGTGAATCGGTTACAATCAGCCTTTTGTTTATGCCATCGACATCACCGTCTGTAAGTTTTCATTTAATATTTAAGAGTAGATTTTATTTAGTGTCTTATTTATTAAGAATCTGTTTTTCGTTTGAACTCTTTTGTACTCATAGTAAATGCAGCTGTTTTATTTATGTTACAGTTTACTCCATGTTGTACGAGTGCTTGGGTCACCGGAATAAAGCAGAAGTAAAGAACCTGTATCCTGATTCAAGTGTTCATTCCAGTGGAGTTAAGCTTACTGCTGAATTGCGTTGTAAACACACAAGGAGAGCAGAAAACTTTTGAACAAACAATTTACACATGCTCAAAGCAAAAGTTTAAAACAAATGCAAAAGGAAAACATTCTGTACCATGGTTGGTCAACCATCTTGTTTCCAGGACCAGAAGGGGAAAAAATGGGGGTGGGGGGGAATTATTAGCAGCACAAGAAAAATCAAAAACTTTAATTGCAAAAACACAATTTAAAGTCATACTGAACTTTGGAGTACACAGAAAAGAGCAATTACAACACTAAAACTTCAAAAACTGAACTTTTTACACCACAGTCAAATTAAAATAACAATTTTAACTGATAAATTATTGAATAGAACATTGTCAACATAAGACTAAATTATTTCTCTTGGGAGGTGAGCCAACCTCACCGATCCAGCTAAGATCATCCCCATGCCTTCCAACCCTGAACGAGTGCTGCCTCACCCCATGGTCCACGTAGGTCTCCTCTCCCAGCTTGATGTCTCTTGTTTTTATTAGGAGAAATGGGTCTGCCAGGCCTGGGAACTTAACTAACAGACATTTTGTGTTGATGATTTTGGCAGAAAGGTTTATCGGTCAGCCAAAGATGGCGAGTTGCGGATGACTGTCACACAGGTGGACCTGAGAGTTTATGCAGAAGTCCTTGGTCCCCAGACTTGAAAAAGTAAATCTATGCATCTTGTCCCGCCTTCAGGGACCCCGCAAGCCGCCAGCCTTGGCAGCAATAGTGAATATTCCATGGTAGTCACATGCGATGGACCCCTTGATGAAAGTCCTGGTTGCAAAGAGTCATGTGGAAGAAAAAAAATATTATTTATGAATTTTTTTTTTTTTTAATTAAAGAAGTGTAAGTTTTGTTGAGAAAAAATGATTATTTTTAGTGTTTAATACAGATTAATCTTTTTGAACAAATTTTTAAACTTTGAACAGGTTTCTGTTAGTGATTTAAAATTAAACTATGGCTGGGTAAGTATTCAAAAATACCAAGGAAAATGGGGTGATCTGCAGAGCTTCTCCCTGGACCCCTGTGGTTGTAACACATAGGACAGGAGGCCATGGATTAACATATGCAGGAAGGTAGAGGCCAGTATCATTTAAATTACCTTGGGAAACAGGAACTTGCAGAGTTCACGGGAGACCAGAACCCTTCTGTGAACATCTGGGTTGTGTGAACATTTTAAACCACTAACATTTACCTTACAAGATATTTTTCTTAGTTATAGATAGCATGTTCTCACTGAAAACTGTATTATTTCTGACTGTTAGAATTAAATGAAAATGTTTAGTATTAGATAGAATTAATTTAGACGATGATAAATGGATTTGAATGTTATAATTAAATGAAAATGTTTTGTTTAGTATTAGAAAATTACTCAGGATTATGCTAAATGGGGTTTTGGAAAACGATTGTGTTAACTTGTATACTTAGGATTGAATATATGTTTCATAGATTAGAAAAAGGAATTGTACCTCATTTTGTTCTGTTGATTTTATGTGTTATTTTTGGTTTAAGGCAGGACTCAATCTTTTGGGATGCTGAGTGCAGAAGAGCAAAACTGAGTTTGTTAACATGAACTTTCCTTAAATTAATTACAAAATTTAAGTTTGTTCCTGAGAATTTATGTAGGGAGAGACTCCCGCTTTCACACATATCTGTGAAATCCTTTTCTCAGTATATCCTTTATTTAGATGGTCTTAAAACCGCAGGAGTTCAGGATGAGCCTCTCCTCTTCGTTTGTTAAACAAAAGAGCAAATGGCCTTTGTTCACAGCAGTAAATTAGGGGAAGTTCTAAGTTTTTTTGACTGTCCAAGGTAGCTTCCAGTTGGTCAAGCGGAGGTACGCCTTAATTGAATATATTAAAAAGGAAAGACACACCTACATTATAAAAGTTCGTGCCCAGGGAGTAAGAAGCCAGATTGCTGCCCCTATTTTGCCTTTTTTGCACCAGCTCTCTCCAAAGACGCGTCTTTGCCTTTTCTTTTATCTTTTTGTCTCAGGTAATCAATGTATGTTTCTGTTGTTCTGCAGTTTTGTTGTTGATTCATGAGTTGTTTCTTATTGGATTAAATTCTGTAATTCTGTGACGTCAACACGCATTGTTGATTTCCTTGTGCCTACACGTGGCCTGCCGAGAGGACCTGGGATCTAAGGAAGAGAGAGAGCCAACTTTTACCAAAGTTAACTATTTTAGATATTCTTCCTTAACAGTTTCCAAAACAAGATCCAGGAACCGGCATTTGATATCCACCCACCTCTTCTTTTGGGGTGTGGTGGATAGCACTGTGCAGATCTCCAGGACCTCCTCTGCAGTGTTACAGTTCCCAGTTCAGTTGGACTTTGCAATGAAGCTCTCCATCTTGGCCAATATGGGCTTCTACCGGTTCCGTTTGGCCAGGAGAAAGAAACTACCCACGCATGCGGTTAGAGTTGAATATAACGTTCCCTGCATCAGAACCTGGTACGGTAGGGTCAGTAAGAGGAGGAAAAGAAAAAAAGTAAATAAATCAGGTGATCCCACCTCGTCTTAAACTGAATCAATTGCAACTTGTCAAAGAGGCTCCTTGTCAGGGGGGAATCCGGCCTCCAGTTTTTTAGGAGGCGGTGCATCATTCAGGGTTATCCTAAAAGACTTGAGAAAAGTGCCCAGGTCTGTGTATCCCTCACAGCTTCGCCTCCACCTTTTGGGCCTCAGAGCATTGTCTGTGGAGCTAAAGGAGATAAATACATTAAACACATCACAAAACACAAACATGGCTACTCTGAGATCAAATACACACACCCTGCTCAGCTTTAGGTTTCCGCTCTGAGCTTCCACAGGATGCAGGACTATTGCTAGTTTCCTATTCTGAAGATTGGAATTTTGATTGTGGAGTCATTTTTTCATCACATTCTTTTCTTTTATTTTATTTTCAGCTGTGCCAAGCGCTGGAATGGTTCAATGAGATGAGAACTACAAAGATCTCCGCGAGTTTTACCCCTAATGCACTGCAGTTACTTGATTGCTCCTCTGAAGGCTGAGTGCTGTCTTAAAAACTCTGCTTTTCCACCAAGCTCTTTTAATTCTTTGTTTTCAAACTCCTTTTCCTGATATGAAGCTTGATAGAGCTTTTAATTTAATTTCTGAGCTTCTGCCGAAGGCTGGAACTACACAATGAGATTTGGACTACAAACATGTCCACTTCATTTACCCATCATGCTTAGCGGTTGGGACTTTAAATTAGCCTCTAGTTTGACCGTTTTGATGCAAACCCTGTTAAACTTTATACCGTTTGATTCAGCATGAACTTCTCTTTTAAACTGTATGGGTCAGAACGACCTTTAAAATGATTTGGGGATCGGTGGAGAACCGAACAGAAAATAAGACTTGGACTATATGGCCGCTGGACTTGCCCAGAGTACATTATGGCTCCTTCTTTACTACATACTACAGCTGCACGCTGCCATTTTGATCACAGAGAACGCATATGCCTACAGCTGAACTGCTGTGGCTAATGCTGGGCAAGTCTTCTCCGTTTTCAATGAGTGATTTAACCTTTTTTTGGGACCACTAAAAACCTAAAAAGTAAATGATAGAAGAATAAACCTGGATTTAACTCAGTTTAAAACCAGATTTTGGTGTTCTCTTGGAAATAAAGGTTTGATTTATTCTGCATTAATCTGATTTCAAATCCTGATTCATCTTTGGAGAATGAAAGGCCAATGGGGGCTCCTCAATAATCCTGATTGAGACTTCACACATGATCCTGGACAAATATACACAACTAAAGTCTCAATTTAACTCGATTTAACTCTTATTTTTATCTCGGACACACAGCATGGCTTGATCAACCATGACTGGACTCTCCTTGGGTAGGGTGTCTAGCGACGCTTTCCAGGGCACGGGCCCCTCTCTCGGAGCAAGCCCAGGGCGCCCTGCCCTTCACACAGTGGCGCAAAAAGTGGGTATGCAGCGCATGCAACGCATAGGGGCGCTGCACCAGAGGGGGCGTCAAAACCCCGTCTGGAGGGGGCGGCACCCCGATGATGCCTTCGCATACACTTCACCGCGCCCTGACGCTCCTTCACCTCGCGCACATGTAAATGTAAATGTAGCGAGTTTTACCTTTCACGTGTCTTCGTCTCCGGGGGAGGGGAGGGGGGGTAAACATATGGTCGCTCATACGGATAGAGCGACCATATGTTTTCTACGCTCCTTCACTCTTACACGTACCTTCCTTGGGGGGAGGGGGGGGGCGGCTGATTTATGTTTTCGCATCCACCTGAATAATATGTAGTTGCGCCCCTGCCTTTGTAAGAGCGGAAATACTATCTAAGGAGTTGTTTGGCGGAAAAATGACACTGGCGCCTCGGCGAAGACTTTGGCTTCGCACCAGGTCAACCTGACCAAATTCTTTCCTTCCATTTGCGTGCAAAGCGCAAATGGAGCCAGAATTTACTGGAAAGGATGTCTGTTTGTGCAAGATAAAATCAACAATTTGAGATAAATTGTTCTATTCAGCAATTCTGAAATGGAGCAGATGTTGAGTTCGTGAGGTCCAAAATATTTTAAAGGTCGTCCAATACACACTCAGTATAAAGCGTGCCAGAATCTTTCTGCAAAACAACAGTTGCACGCCATTGGTTGAAACTTTCCAACACACACTGATGAAGATGGAAAAGTATAAAACAGGTCGAAATTAAGACTTCGAGGAGATTTTTTGTGACAAGACGATGATGATGAAGATTTTGTATTGAACTGAAGAAACTGTAAAGAGGAAGCCGTGGAAGTGTAATAAATCTCCAGCTCGTTTATGGCCTAGCAGCAAGAACTAGTCTCTGTGCGTTATTTCTTTTACTTAGATATTTAAGAGTATAGCCACCTTTCTAATCCTCAATAAAAGTGGTGACACCCGACGTTTGAATGAACAATTGAACAACCAGGAGAAGGAAGGTGACTCGCTTCAGCCTGACTGCGGACGGGAGCCGTCTGGGCCCAATCACAGGAAAGAGGTAAGCTTTTATCTCTTTTACTTGTTAAAAACAGAACGGTTTCCTGTCTGCTGGCGGTCTGAAGTGCTAAAAAGAGTGATTAAGTTCTTTCTGCTTACCATAGGCGAGTAATTTCTTTGCGCAAAGAACGAGCTGCCAAAAATCTGAGACTCATAGGTATCTCGTACATTCTGGAAACATGCAGCTCGGAAAATAAGCACTTTTTCAGTCTGGTCTCACCCGTTTTGGTGACGGTAACAAGGAATTTCTTCCATTATAAGTTACCATATATCAGCCAATCTGGTGTAGTTCTTCTGAGCAGGCACTTTCATTGAGCTGACTAATAAATAATATATCACGATTTGTTAAATTTGGCAGGAGGCCAAGAAGCTTAACTTTAACATTAAACCAGCTGAGCCACGAAGAGAGATTGGGATCTCTGTGAAAAGCGCTATAAAAACAAAGAATAAGAATAAGAAGAGGCCAGGAGAGGACAGTTCTTCTTTTCTCTGTGAGACCACCGAATGTCTCCATGAGAGAGACAGCGGAGTTTCCTTAGCGGAGGGAACGTGTTTTTCTCCGAGGAGTGACCACGACATATCCCATCCACGAAGAGAGCAAAAAGCTCGTCTGGTGGGAGAAACCAAAGTCCTCCATGAGATGATGTGTGGCCTGAAATAGAGTTGAAAATGAGTAAAAAGTGAATAAAGAAGTTCAAGTGAAGAAAATAGAGTTTTACA
The DNA here is from genome assembly GCF_051168715.1 of Poecilia mexicana. Taxonomy (NCBI): domain Eukaryota; kingdom Metazoa; phylum Chordata; class Actinopteri; order Cyprinodontiformes; family Poeciliidae; genus Poecilia; species Poecilia mexicana. The sequence goes on along the minus strand of NW_028263385.1, from coordinate 31,492,673 downwards.
GATTACTTTGTGAGTTAAACTGCAGTAATTGTTCTTTCATTTCTTTGAGTTTTTGGTGAGGAGTTTAAGTGTTTCTGTCAGCCTTGGCTAAAATAACTGAAGTCCTAATATAATTAATTGTGTGCACACATTAAAATTGGACAGTGGCTAATTAAATCAACAGCCAACTAAATTTTATATATTTATAATAAATATAATTACACTCACTAGAATCCCCGGGGAGGAGAAGGAGTAAGGAAAGAATAAGGAGTAGAAATGCAAATGGAATGATTGTTGCTGAGATGAATGCTGAATAATTGGGAATGTATGTTGTCTATTGTGTAAGTATTTGATTGGCATGCCTGTATATATTGTAAAAATCTGAAATGTGCATGTTTTTGGCTTATTGAATGACTGACTGCTTTCAAAGTAATGTTGAGCATTAGAAGCCGCCGTGCTCTGTATTAAAGTTGAAATTTGGTCTTCATTTTGACTGCAATTGTTAACGCTGTTGTAACGTCTAATTTTATGCTGTGCAATATAGATAGGAAATATCCATATCTCGCTGCTATATTTCAGAAAAGTTGGGAGAAAGAAAAGAGTTTCTTGGCTGAATCCCCAGAAACACACACACGAACCTTCCCTCCCACCCCTTCCCTCCCTATCCCTTGACCTCCCTTCCTCCCTCCTCACTCTCTTTCCTCTCTCACTTTTTCTCTCTTGCCCTGCCCCTATCCTATCCTCTCTCTCTCTCTCTTTTACTCTCTCTCTCTCCACAACACGTCATTTGGTCCCGGATCTGTCGTGAACTGAGACCATTCTTTGTTAACACCCATTTGTAGTCCATAGTATTTAAGACAGCCCACTTCCTATTACGCAAAGTTGGCCCCCACCTTTGCTCATTTCGGACTGAAGCAGACTGAAGTTTAGTTTTTCCTTTTTTCTCTCCTCTGCTTACAACGGTGAACAGGTCCAAGCCTAAAACCTTGCGTTGACTCACATAATACAGACTTTTATCCAAATAATCATTGTTTCTGTGACACTGAACTATGTTAAACATTTTTCAAATGTATATTTTACTGTAAATAGAGTTGAATAACTGTAAAAAACTTGGTTAACAGTTACACTTATTGAAGAATACTTAACACATGTAACAATATATAGCAACTATAAGCAATAATACTACAAGGAAAAAATATTATAAGAATAACTAACTAAAAATCAACTTATTTTTTACTAAATTGGAAAAATTAAAAAGTTAAAGGACAACAAAACTGCAAAAGACAGAATTCTAACAGACAACTGCTAAATAAGCAAGATGAGCAACATACCTATTGTCATTATTGGTTCAAAAAACCCAGAATATGCTTCTCAAATTCCAAAAATTTCTAAGAAGTGGCAAAAGAGAACGCAAGGACTTCCATGCCCATGGCCAGAAAATGGGAGCTTTGACTTATCTCTTTGTGAACAGATGGAAACTCGGATTGCAGACTACAAAGCAAAAAACAAAGGAAAGAAAAGACAAGCCAAAAGAGAACTAGAATTAAACATTTTACAACTATTCAAGGAAGAAGGTGAAAAATACCGGAAAAACTTAAAGCAGCAGGTAATTGAGCTAAAAAATAATTATGAAAAACCAGACGATGATCAAATGAACCCTGCTGGGTTGTATCCAGCCCTGACAGGAGTTCTGAATATCACAGGTGATTTTGGATACAGGAATGATGATCAAATTAGGGACATTAAACAAGGTAAAAACAATGAGATGGAAACTCAATTAGACAGACCCTCTACAGGGCACACACCACGATCAACAGTGGTTCAAACACCAGCTCCACCCAGAGGTGCACCACAGACGAGCACAAGTGCTACAGACAGTAGCACAAATAATAAGCACTCAAAAAGCATGGAACTACCAACGTCATATGCAAATGCAGATGGCTATAAGCCAGCTGGCAGATATGACACATCATTACCGCCAATCCAACCCAGAAGTCAAACCTCTGGTGCCGGATGTTCCACAACACGGACAGTTGGAAATATTAAAATTCTTGACTGCTACGCTGGAAGTAATAATAATAAATTTTTTGATGGCTACGCGGGTCATCTGAAAAGACGCAGAAGCGGAGATGCTTATTGGTTAAAGTTAGGCCCAGAAGTCTTTAATATAGAACGTAAAGCAAACCAAACACAGATACAGGAAATAGAGGAAGAAATTGATGAAGGCCTTGTACGATTAGCTGAAACAGAGTCAAGATGTGATAATGGTGAAGACGGAGCAATGGCTGGTCCAAGTACAAGCACTCCGGTCAAAGAACAAAAAGCCCCAAACCAAAAAGAATACGATTTGAGATCCAGACCTGACATACGCAAACCTGATCGTTATGACCCCTCAAAACAATTACCAATCATATTAAAAGGAGATATTGCTCAATATTTGCCATTTGCCTCGATGGATCTGGTAGGGTTAGTCTCGCGGTTGCCGGACATTCATAATGGTGCAGGAAGATGGATAAGAGCACTTGAAGAAGAGACAGTTGGCAAAATGTTGGCACTTGGAGACATCAAAGCCATTCTAGCAAAAGTTGTTGGAATTCCCACCATGCAGAACATTTTGAAGGATCATCCCTGGATGCTACAAGAAAGAGCAGACGGGATTGAACTAAATGCATGCCGGACAATGATCTGGGCAGCCTTGAGGGCAGAATTTCCAAACAAAGTGGACCCTAAGAACATGAAAGCGGAACCAATTGGTGACTCGGAGAATCCAGCATCCTACGTCGCCAGGCAGTTGAGAAGGTGGAACGAAATAATGGAGTTTGATGTTGACGAGTACCCAATGATTGCAGGTGTGTTTCGAAAGTCATTGGTGGATGTAATGCCTGAGCCAGTGCGCACCAAACTTGAAGAGGTGGTGGCTCTGATGTCTATGCCACACAAAGAATTTCGTGATCATGTGGTACACACAATAGAAAAATACCGAAAAGATGAACAAAAACGCACTGACCAAGACAAAAACATCCAAAGGAAATTGGCTCAATTACAGCTTGGAGAACTTCAAGGAAAAAACAAGACTAAGACCCAAGCTGCAGTGGTAAGGGGGGACCAGCATCCCGCCCCAAATGTAGCCAACCTTCCTAATTCTGTGAATTCAGCGCCACAGATGTATACTCCAACTTCGCAAATGACTCAGCCTTCTCAACCAGTGGTGAATATTTATTCACAACCATGGAACTCACGTCCATTTGTGCCTCGAGGAAGGCAGCAAAGAAGCCCTTCATGGCCTAACAGGGGACGAGGCGGTCCGCCCAGAACACCCGGAGCATGCTGGACATGTGGTTGTTTTGGACATCGTGCTGACCAGTGCCGAAATGGTGACAACTCATTCCAAAGACGGCCGCGTGGCAGAGCCAGACCAGGTCCACCGACAGCCCCATACAATCACCAAGCAGTTCCATATAATCAACAGGGAACTCCATACGATCCTCAAGGAGTCCCATACGATCCACCAGTTCAACAAAATTCACCAGCTCAATACAATCCACCAAATTTTGGATACTAGGGATGCCCAGAGGACCCTAGGGGAGAGAGTCAGTACCCAATTCTAACTACAGGTGCTGACGATGAACCAATATTGAAAATTCAAATTGAAAACAGAGAAACTCCAATGTTGGTCGATACAGGAGCAGCTTACACTTGTGTAAGTCCAAACTATGCAACGCATCTCCCCATGTCTGATAAATTTGTATCAACAATAGGGTTCTCGGGAACAAGACAATTAATCCAAATGACAGCTCCTGTTCGACTTACAACAGATGACAATGAAATAAAAATACCAATTTTGGTATCTGATCAAACCCCAATAAACCTGTTGGGAAGAGACGCTCTATGCAAATTAAAAATAAAAATCTGGTGTTCTCCTCAAGGTGTGTATGTTGAAAAAGAAGGTGTGGATCTTCAAATGTTCATGCAACAACATGAAGCCAAAGTTTATTGGCTTGGAGACATTAATAACTCCATTAAAGAGGTAATTTCCAAATGGGGACAGTACATTCAAATTCAAATTCCAGAAGCTAAGAAACCATTTCTAGACTATCATTGCACAATGTACTATGACATTTCAAAAAGTACAGAATTTGAAGAACAATGGGACAAAGAAACACAAGGTGAAGCGGTGAACCTTGAGTCCCAATATATCATTGTTGGGAAACAAGGAGCAGCGCTAAATGTAGAAATTAATGATTTCATTTCACAATGGTACAATGTTGCAGAATCTGTACCCCACATAACTTTGTTTGTAAATAAAAACTTTCATGCCAAAGATCTTGGACCAATGATGAAAATCGCAACACAGATTCAATGGGAACAGACAGAAAGCCCATTAATTTTCCAATCAGAAGATGCAAGAATGATTAAAATAATAAGTGAAACTACTATGACAGCAAAACCACAGGTGGTAACAGTACCGATTAATGACACAAAACAAACAGAAGAAAAAGATGAGTCAGTTGAAAACCCATTAATGCAGGACATGTTAAAGCTAGTTCCTGAATCAGTATGGTCAAAACATGAAACAGATGTAGGATTAGTGAAATCAGCTAACCCATTTAAAGTTGAACTGAAACCAAATGCTAAACTTCCATTTCGTCCTCAATATCCATTAAAACCAGAAGCAGAAGAAGGAATCAGCAAAACCATTGAAGGATTGTTAACAGCAGGAGTGTTGGTGGAAATTGAAAGTCCATGCAATACGCCAATTTTTCCAGTTCTGAAAGCAGATAAGTCAAAGTATCGCCTGGTACATGACCTTCGCACAATAAACGATGTAGTAGAAGACAGATCATCGGCAGAAATGCCTAACCCACACACACTTTTAACCGCAATCCCTGCTGAAGCAAAATTTTTCACGGTGATTGATCTTTGTTCAGCATTTTTCACCATTCCCTTAGCGGAACAATCTCGATACTTGTTCGCATTTACTTACAGAGGTAAGAAGTACAGCTACACTCGATTACCTCAAGGTTTCAAACACAGCCCTCATTTGTTCAATCAAGCACTCAGACAGGACTTAGAAGGATTGGAAATAAATAGCACATTGCTACAATTTGTTGACGACATTCTAATTGCGTCACCTACATTGGATGATTGCCATCAGGATTCGATAAAAGTCCTTGAAAGACTGGCTGAAGGAGGGTACAAAGCCTCCAAAGACAAATTACGGTATTGTCAGACACAGGTAGAATACCTGGGTAGACAACTCTCAGAAGGGAGCATTGGCATATCACCTTCTCAACTAGAGGGTGTCAGCAAAGCTCCATGTCCACGAACAGTTGGAGAAATGATGACATTTCTCGGTATGACAGGTTTCAATGCTGATTGGATAGAAAGTTATGCAGAAAAAACAGCACCACTCAGAGAACTCATGAAAGAACCAGGTCATCAAAACCAAAAGAATCTGATAAATTGGACTTTAGAAGCAAAAGTAGCATTTGAATCTCTAAAATGTGAAATGCAGAGTGCACCTGCACTAGCAGTTCCAAACTATGACAAACCATTCTACCTATATGTTGCGAACAAAAAAGACATGTATGTCACAGCAGTTTTGATGCAAGAAACATGTACAGGTCGAAGAAAACAACCAATTGCTTATTACAGCACAAAGTTGGACAATGTAGCACAAGGCTGGCCACCATGTTATCAGGGGCTAGCAGCAGTCTACCATGCTTATGAAAAAGCTTCAACCATAACAATGGGTTATCCAGTTACAATATTAACTCACCACAAAATCGCAGAGTTAATAAATCTAGGAAAGTTTGTCGTAACACAAGCAAGAAGTTTGCAGTATATGCTACTTCTGATATATCCTGACATAACTATTCAAAGATGTATCACCAACAATCCAGCAAATGTGATTCCTTTGGATTGTGACGGAGAACCACATGAGTGTGTAGCAGAAACAATGAAATACACAAGACTCAGACCTGATTTGGAATCCACTCCATTGCCTGACGCAGAAGTCACATACTTTGTTGATGGGTCATGTTTCAGAGACCACCTAGGAAACCACGCAGGTTTTGCAGTGGTACAACAAATAGGTGAACATTTTGTAACCATCAAAGCTGAAAGATGTGACCAACCATGTTCTGCACAACTTGCGGAACTTAAAGCATTAACTGAAGCCTGTAAAATGGCTAGGTCAAAAGTCGCAAATGTGTTCACTGATTCAGCCTATGCCCACGGTGTATGTTTTTTATTTGCCGCAATTTGGAAACAAAGAGGTTTCAAAAGGGCAGACGGAACCCCAGTGCAGCACGAAGCACAACTAAAAGAATTAATTGCTGCCATGATGCTTCCTTCGAAGCTGGCAGTGATCAAGTGTCAAGCACATCGCAAAGGCAATGACATCGTTGTGAGAGGTAACAACATGGCAGATGAATTGGCAAAAATGGCGTCCAGGAGCCAAATGGCTATCTTGGCACCTGTGATAGCTTTAGAACCAGCTGTAACACCGGAAGATGTCATTTTGATGCAACAACAAGCAAGTAACAGTGAACGTGATCTTTGGGCACGAAGAGGTGCTACGATGAGTGAAAATGGCTTATGGAGGTCACACCAAGGCCTACTAATAGCACCAGTAGCATTATTAACATTATTGGTCTCAGAAGCCCATGGCTTAGACCACTGTGCCCGAGGAAAAGTCATGGAAAAATTGAAAGAACAAGGTTTCTGGTCTCCATACATGCAAGACATGGTGGATGAAATTCTAAGCCAGTGTGAAATATGTGCCGAAAACAATGCTCGGAAAGGCATAAAACCAGGTATTGGACACATTCCAGTTCCAGACGGACCTTTCAAACACCTGGTGATAGATTATGTAGACATGCTCAAACCAGTTCAAGGTAAAAGGTACATGTTGGTGATAATTGATCGTTTCAGTCGATGGGTTGAAGCAGTACCATCAAAAACCTTAGGAGCAGACACAGTTATCAAATTTTTGACAAGAGAAGTAATTCCAAGATTTGGAATTCCATCTGAAATCAGTTCAGACAATGGTTCGGCTTTTGTACAAAAAGTTGTTAAAGGCATTTTGCAAAAGCTACAGATCAAACAACGTTTTGGCGCAGTCTACCACCCTCAGAGCCAGGGAATGGTGGAACGCATCAACGCCACGTTGAAAGCAAAGCTTCGGAAAATTTGTGCATCAACTAAACTAAACTGGGTAGATGCTTTGCCACTAGCATTAATGAGCTATCGCATGCAAATGCACAGCAGCACGCATTTAACACCGCATGAAATGCTGACTGGCAGACCTATGCCTGTGCCGCAATGGAGGTTACCTTTCAAGGGACCTCCCCTTGAGCAATTGCAAACTGAGTTGAAAGACTATGTTGAACAACTAACTGCTATCCATAGAGCTATCTATTTGCAGGAAAAATCCAGAAGTCCAGAGTCGACGGTGTGGGAACCACCGGTGAAACCTGGAGATTTGGTGTACATCAAGGTGTACAGACGGAGATGGCATGAGGCCCGATGGGAAGGACCTTATGAAGTCAAGAGAGCAACCCCAACGGCTGTCCAAGTAGAAGGAAGTACCACTTGGCATCATTTGACTCATTGCACTAAAGTTCAAAATAAAGACAAACTGAGACTTGAGTTTCACAAAGAAAATGAGCAGAAGCCTCACAGCGATGAGACTGATACTGATAACTGTCCAACTGTGGATATTGACAGAAGTGGTGAACCAAGCAGCAGTGACGGCAGAGACGAACTTACACAATCTGCAGCCGACACTATGGACCAAACCAACCACGACAAACCGCGGTGACAGAGAATGGACTCTCAGACAGCCTCCAGGGGGGACAAACGGTGACTCAACGATGACTGTTCACAACACAAGATCCATCTCCAATGACAAAGATAAGTATCACACAACTTATAGAAATCCAGACAAGTACATACCAGTGTTCTTTCCAGCAAGTGTCAATTTAAATGTTTCCATAAAATTGATTTGCAAAACTAGATACGTGCACTTACAATGGAAATGGACAGCAAGTTTAACAGATACCGAATTTCTAACTAATTCATAAAATTTAATTACCAGTAACCCTAGTGTATGAAGGAGTTAAAGACTTGGTAGGAATGCACAACAATAAAACAAGGCTTCGTAGAAGCCTGGGGGATTATGGGTTGAATGAAGGAGTATATTTAAATCTTATAGGTCAACCAAGAGGAATTCCAGATGAATTCAAAGCGCAACATGAACTTCGCGCAGGTTTTGAATCTATCTTACCTTGGATCACAATTAACAAAAATGTTGAATGGATTAACTATGTTTATTACAATCAACAGAGAATGATCAACTTTACAGTTGAAGGATTTATGGCCCTAGGAGAACAACTCCATGAAACCAGTAGAATGGCAAAACAAAACAGACAAGCGTTAGATTGGATCTTAGCCAATATGGGAGGAGTTTGTCATATGTTTGCTAATGAATGCTGTACTTATATCCCTATGAATACCTCACCAAAAGGTACATTTAGAGCAGTAATGACTAAGTTGAAGAAACTGAAATCGGAATTCAAAGAAAATGCAGGAAAGAACACTTGGTCATGGAAAAGTCTGGAGGAAATTTTAGGTGAATGGGGAGCCTTTGTAGTTAAAATAGGAATAACACTGGTAGTAATACTAATTGTTATTTTTCTGCTTGTGTGTTGTGTGATCCCTATCATGAGGAAATGGATTGTAGGGACTGTATACAGATGGATGACCAAGGACGGTAAACATCAGACGGACTAAGCACAAGGCCGCCCGGACCAGTGAACCTATGACCGATTCGAAGGACTGCTGAGCTCAAGGATAATTGATGCCTGAATTAAAATGGCTTATGGAATGTTGAAAGATCTAAAAGGTTCAAGGGAAATGAAGTCAAACTTGGGTTGGAATAAACGGACTCATGGAAAAGACACTGTTTGCATACACCATTACACATACTCATTACACATAGTTTATACACTTTATATACAATACAACACGGGTGGCCCACACATAGTTAACACACTAGGAACACGTGTGAATGAGAATGAATGTGTGAGACAGTATGAACAAGAATGTGAGTATGAATGATAATGTAAGAGAGCGTGGATGAGCACAAGCATTAAGCGACCAATACTTTGATCATTATGATTAGCATTTAAATCACACAATCACTCTGATTATATGTGCGTCATGGACACTTCTTCATAATTGTCATCAAGATTATGTATCAATGTTGAAGTACTATTGTTACCATGTATATCTATGATTTTGGTCACTGTGGATCCATGATTGTGTTACATTTGTGCCAGATTATGGAATACTGGTGGTCGCCCATGGCGAGCGGGGGCCATAAGGTAATTTTTTCCCTGGAAAGCAACAAAAGGCCAACAGGGTTTTTCGACCTTATACAGATGGAAGAACAATCATGGAAGCAATGACCAAGCAATGTTTAATCAATGTATTGGAATTGTTGTATTAGTTACAGTAACTCATGAAACAATGTTGCCCCCACTATTCATTTTATTTCACTTTTAAGTGACTTCTATATATATTTCTAAGGTTTATATACAGAGTTGTACTCACAGGTAAATATGTAAACTTAGTATAGCAATTAACCAAACAACTGCTAAGGTTAATTAGGATTCCACTTGAAAGCGGAATAGGGGGGATTATGTAAGAGCGGAAATACTATCTAAGGAGTTGTTTGGCGGAAAAATGACACTGGCGCCTCGGCGAAGACTTTGGCTTCGCACCAGGTCAACCTGACCAAATTCTTTCCTTCCATTTGCGTGCAAAGCGCAAATGGAGCCAGAATTTACTGGAAAGGATGTCTGTTTGTGCAAGATAAAATCAACAATTTGAGATAAATTGTTCTATTCAGCAATTCTGAAATGGAGCAGATGTTGAGTTCGTGAGGTCCAAAATATTTTAAAGGTCGTCCAATACACACTCAGTATAAAGCGTGCCAGAATCTTTCTGCAAAACAACAGTTGCACGCCATTGGTTGAAACTTTCCAACACACACTGATGAAGATGGAAAAGTATAAAACAGGTCGAAATTAAGACTTCGAGGAGATTTTTTGTGACAAGACGATGATGATGAAGATTTTGTATTGAACTGAAGAAACTGTAAAGAGGAAGCCGTGGAAGTGTAATAAATCTCCAGCTCGTTTATGGCCTAGCAGCAAGAACTAGTCTCTGTGCGTTATTTCTTTTACTTAGATATTTAAGAGTATAGCCACCTTTCTAATCCTCAATACCTTCACAAAGAAAACAGAACTGCTGCCAGCTTCTCCGGGTTCGTTTGCGTTACCGCACTGGGCGCCTCACGGCGCCTATCTCCACCGCTACAGGTTCAGAATAGTGAGTACTCTACAGTTTCTAAAATATAAGCTAAAGAATGACTAATAAACTAGAGTCTGGATTCCAAGTTTGTTCTAATTCTAAGTCCGAGCAGAAAAGTAGTAGTTTCATAAGAACTCAAGAATATGTGAAAGAACATGCATGTGTGTGCTTCAAAGTTTGACTTTTAGTGTGGTCCTTTCCACCTGTAGTGATACTCGTAGAGCTGACAAACCTTACAGGTGAAGCACAATGTGTTGGTCTTTCTGTCCTCATTGCTAGGGAAGACCTGACACCTGTTTCTTTTTGAATCACATGGTCTCACTGGGGTTGTAGCTGTGGTTGATGTTGAGGCAGGGCTGGCTGAGGAGGACAATGATGCTGATGGTCTTCTTGTTGTCATCCCTGGGGCCTTGCCACGAAGGAGCTCTTTAACCACCTCAGTGACCTCATCCCCAGAAATGGGAGAGCCTGTAGGGAGTTGGTTGAGTGAACAGAATCCTGCCTCATATCAGTAGCTGTTAGCGATCAGTAGCACACTGCGGGCAGATGTTTGGTGTACTACGGAGAAGAAAGCTAACGTAGCTGTTTCTCCCTACATCCAGTAGGTGACTAAGTTTGCTACAATCGATAGCCACTCAGGCACACTCGCTAGAACAGTGGTCCCCAGAGTGGGTCCTAGAGGGTCAGCATCCTGCATGTTTTAGTTCTCTCCCTGGTTTAACCCACCTGGATCAAATGATGGCTCATTATATGGCCTAAGAAGAACACCGACATGATGAAAAGGTTGTTACTACCACCAGGGAGAGAACTAACCCATGCAGGATGTCGGCACTCGAGGACCCACTTTGGGGACCACTGTGCTAGAAGGAAACAAACGCACCCAGTACAACTTCATTCTATTGGCTGAAAGGTTGCCAGGTGACTGTGCCAAAATGCAGTTCTACATTTCGTAAATGAGCAGAGTCTGAGCAGAGACTAAGTGTGAGCGTGAGGAAAAGTTTTGAGTAAGCATTACAAGTTTTGAGAAGAACGACATGAAGTCCTGCTTTTAAAATAAAAATGTATGCAAAAGTATTAAAAGTTTTGAGAACAAAAGATATGAAATCCTGCTTTCAGAATGAAAATGTGTGCTCTTGGATTATGGCAGAAAATTTCCCCCATAAATTAACCATAGGAAAAAGTTTGCAAACAACAGAAGCATGACTGGCAAAAAAATGAGTAATTTATTGGACAAATAATAAAATTGTCAAAAATGACCACTAGCAAAAATAGATTTAATTTAGAACAGTAAAATATTTTAGCTATGCTGGCGCTGGGAAAAGGAATGAAACAACCAAAAAATAATAAACGATCTTCAGAAAAGTAGTTAATTACCATGCCTCCAATAGGGAAAGCTAAGGGTGAATAAAATATCAACAAAACAAAATCAAACACCAAGGCGTTCAAATAGCAAATATCAAAAAAAGAAAAATTAGAATATCTGAACACCAGGAATCTTAAAATGGCAAATTAAACCCCAGATACAACATATAGTAAAATACCTTTTTTAGAGAACAGCTTGTTTGCTCTACAAGTGTACCGAGGTAAACATTGGTAGGGTCAAGTATTGACTCAAACAGTAGCAGGCCAACCTTTACACTGAAAAACAGACCCTTGCCTGCGGTCACTTGATGTCAGGAGGATCTTACTATAGAATAGCGAGGAACTGTTGAGGGTTACAGTTAAATTCAAATCAACATTTTTACACAGCCTTCTTCTCAATAATAGGCAACTAAAACAGGGTTACAGGACAGCAGAGTCACCTGTCTTGACTGAGCCTTACCAATGTTTTCCATGAGGAAAGACAATTAACATAGGTAATTACTAAGTGCAGTTTTTAAATGAAAATGTTTATTATAAAGGGGCAGTATTACATCACTTCAAAGACTCTCCCAATCAACTTTTTCAGACTAATCAGCAGCAATTAGCAAGCAACTGGTGAAACGGTGCAACTGCTGAGCTCATTATAAGAGCTACTTCTCAGTGCAACATTGGTCAAAATTAGTTAATAAAGGAATGCTGTTGAGAAAGCTTCCTGAAGGCAGTTTCAGAAAGAGCATAAGTTTTTAAGGTGACAGACATCCTATTTCAAGGCATTTATTACAAAGTCAAAGTTCTTTTAAGTCATTTTTGATATAGCATTTTTATAACAACTTAAGGTAACAGTTTGTGCTATAAAGTGGTACTATGTGCTTGGAAAATACATAATGCTACCCCTTTAAGGGAGAAAACAAACCCAAATCTCTGTGGCCCTCTGTAAAAAAAAAAGGGATGGGATTGCTCCTGCACCTAATATCTGGTTGGGCTACCCTTAGAAGGAACAACTGCAAGAAAGCATTTGTAATAACTTGCAGTGAGTCTTCCTTTTGAGAAATTTTATTCCACTCATCTTTGGAGATTTGTTGTATTTCAGCCACATTGGAAGATTTTCCAGCATGAATTACTTAAGTTCATGCCACAGCATCTCCATAGGATTCAGGTCAGGACTCTGGGATTATGGACTGTCCATGTTAGCTGTGACTTTACAATAATGTCACATGAACTACACAACTGAACGGTGTATTATATTACATTGGATCATTTCACAGCACAATACCTCTGGTAATCTCTTCCAGTTAAGATAATCCTTTCACTACAAGAATACTTTTGGCAAGAAAGCATTTTTGGTTTAATTCCTTGAGAAGTTCAGTAATAATATTCATTACTACACTGTGCCTCACTCAGTATGTTGTCATGTATACCTTACATCTGAACAACTTTTGATTGTTTTGCAAGGTTTGTAGTTTTTTCAGAACATATACAGTGTTTTAGATGTGGATTTACATAATCCACATTTTTATTGGAAAATTTCCGGCTCAGAGTGAAGGAAATGAAACTTCCCAAAGAATATTTAATCCAATAAATAGTGAAGAAGTGCCAAATACAAAGACACAGATAAACAGGTATTAACTGTCATCACACAGACAAAACACTTTGTTTTTGATTCATCTAGAAATTCAGCATTAGAAGGTCTCTGTCATTTTGTTAGTGCATAAAAACAAATTCTGTAATTCATGATTACATTTTGGAACAAACTCTTAAGAAAATTCTGAAGGGGTAAATACAATATTTGATGGACTTTTAAAATAATATAAAGTCCTACACAAACAGTCCCAGCCTGTTAGCTAGAACAGGTTTCAGACTCCTTTGACTTTGTATTTATTTATTTTTTATCTTGCAAGATTTTAATGAATTTCTTACTTCTTCTAATCCAGTCTTGTTAAAAATGTGCTTTTAATTACTACATTTAAAGAGAAGTAATAAATGTTCATATAGTAGTAAAGCTTAAGGAAAAACAGCACAAGTTTGGATTTCTATACCATAAAGATGTAGCTAGATGTTGTGGATTTGATGAGAAAATATTTATTACACAGGTTGGAGACTTGACTTGGAAACCCTGACACTGTACTAAAGGACCTAAGCTTTCTCAAGTACAGTTCCCTCTTGTATAAAGATTCTGTCCAGTATGTTGTCTCGGTGTACAACAAGGTATTTATTCTTTTCATCCACTCCCAAGCTGAAAATACTATTTTAGGTACTCATATTTTCCCAAAAGTCTAAAATCAACTTCAGTTTTTTCACATTTGAGATGTGTTATTTTTGCACTTTGTATGAAGCAGTCCACCAGCTCTCTCTCCACTTGCCCATTTCTGATACATCCCAAAACTGGGTATTTCCACAGACAGCAGTCTGAGGTGACGTCACTGTCGTCTATGGATTCTTTGGGATTCAAATCGGGACTTTGTGATGGCCATTACTTTGTGATAACCCATACAGCAAATATGACAGACTCCTTCTGTGTTAATATTTCTCTAATCCCAACTGACCTAAAAAATCAAAAGCTTAGTCCATTTAAACTCCAATAACAGTAACCAATTGTGTCGTTTTATAAAGTTTGTCTAAATATATGGCATAAGCTACGCATGGCACTACTAAATGGCATTTCTAAGTAATACTGTTATGAATTATTTAATTTAAATTAAAATTAGCATAAAAAATAATTATAAAACACTACAGTGGGGAAAAAGTATTTAGTCAGCCACCAATTGTGCAAGTTCTCCCACCTAAAAAGATGAGAGAGGCCTGTAATGGACATCATATAGACTTCCAGTATGAGAGACAGAAAGAGAGAACATATCTAGAAAATCACATTGTCTGATTTTTTTAAAGAATTTATTTGCAAATTATGGTGGAAAATAAGTATTTGGTCAATAACAAAAGTTTATCTCAATACTTTGTTATATATCTTTTGTTGGCAATGACAGAGGTCAAATGTTTTCTATAAGTCTTCACAAAGTTGGCACACACTGTTGCTGATATGTTGGACCATTCCTCCATGTAGATCTCCTCTGGAGCAGGGATGTTTTGGGGCTGTCGCTGGGCAACATGGACTTTCACCTCCTTCCAAAGGTCTTCTATGGGGTTGAGATCTGAAAACTGGCGAGACGCATTTCAGGACCTTGAAATGCTTCTTAAGAAGCAACTCCTTCGTTGCCCTGCTGGTGTGTTTGGGATCACTGTCATGCTGAAAGACCCAGCCACTTCCATCTTGCTGATGGAAGGAGGTTTGCACTCAAAATCTCACGACACATGGCCCCATTCATTTTTCTTACAGAGAACCAGAAATCTTGCTTGTGTGTTATTGACCAAATACTTATTTTCCACCATAATTAGCAAATAAATTCCTTTAAAAAATCAGACAATGTGATTTTCTAGATGTTTTCTCATTTTGTCTCTCATAGGTGAGATGTCAATTACAGGCTTCTCATCTTTAAAATGGGAGAACTTGCACAATTGGTGGCTGACTAAATACTTTTCCACCCACTGTATCTGGTCATCTATCTTTCCATCTTTCTAAAGTGTTGCAGACTGATAGACATTTATGAAATTGTGATACATAATTGTACTTTTAAACCTTTAAAGTAAATTTTGGTTCTCCTTTCAAAACAATGTGGAAGTGACTGATGGGAAAAAGAAGTGTTCGACTAAAGATCCGAGAACTTTAACTATCTACTACTTGATGTGGTAGAGTGACGGATGAACCATTAATAAATGAACCCTGTTTGTCTCTTCCTTTAAGAAAATAAGTGAGCAGTTCTCCTTTTCCCTTTACAAAGATGGGTCCTCTTCTCACAAAGCGGAAGCCATACTCCTTCAAAATATTATAGCAGTCCTCCACTACCTGGGGAAAAAACATACTGTCAGACAGATCATGAAAGTTAAAAAATGTATTGAAAACAGAATCATTCCATGGATAGCCAACAGTGATGTTGGATATCAGAGACATCTTAAACTACAAGATTGTAAACAACAATTGACAAACCTTATTACAAATATGGCTAAGAGAGTTGATGTTTTCAATGCCAATCAAGATGGCGCCAGTGTGTACGGCAGGCCGTCTGTCCTTACCTTACCTATGTATATTAATGTTTGTATTAGCGCTTATTTGCCAAAGTTTTTATACCAGCGCTCTACTGATCTATGACCGCCGAACTCTTTTGGATCTCCGATCCTCAGCAGAGACGACATTTCTTTATGGAAATCCGAAAACTTTGCCTCCGGTTCTCATGGGAGTACCGGATTACCTCCTCTGCATACTGGTCACACCTTTCCGGAGAAAACGCCATCGCGTCCGGGGGAGACGCAGCGGTAGGCTGGTGAGGTTGAAGTTCAGCTTATCACGGATTGCCACAACTGGAACGAATCTTTTTTGGTCCCCTCTGGATTCTGCTTATACCTGGTTGGTGCCGCTGGCTGGCTCAGAAGGACGGGTTTTTCAGCAACGGCCCCGCTACCGTATTCAGAGACGCTCTAGACAGCAGGGAGTGAACTCGACGAACCTCCAGGCTCTACGTCGGGGTGTTTACAGCGGTAAAGACCAGAACCGACCGGCCCCTGTCAGGATCGGCTTGGTAAATGCCAGATCACTTTCAAATAAAACTTATATTCTTAAGGACTTCTTCATTTCAAATCGACTAGACTTCCTGTGTGTAACAGAGACTTGGCTGAGTGTTGGTGAGCTCACTGCATTCTCTGAACTTTTACCGCCAGACTGTGTTTACTTGAATTGTCCCCGAAAGTCTGGTCGTGGAGGAGGAATAGCAACCTTTTTCCGGAATGTATACAAATGTAAGCCGCTGTCCACGTCCTTCTCCTCCTCCAGTTTTGAACTGAGTATGTTTGAGTTAGGTCGCTCGTACCCAATGCTGTGCGCTGTTATTTACAGACCCCCTGGATATAATAAGGACTTTTTGAATGATTTTTCTGAACTGTTGGCATATGTTTTGCCTCTATATGATCAAGTTCTTATTGTTGGAGATTTTAATATTCATGTTTGTTGCCCGGACAAACAGATGGTAAAAGATTTTTTAAATTTGATCGATTCTTTTAATTTCATTCAGTGGGTATTTGAGCCCACACATGAAGGTGGTCATGTATTAGACCTTGTTCTATCTTTTGGGTTGTCAATTTCCCACTTGATGGTTGGTGATGCTGTGTTTTCAGATCATAAACCGGTGTTGTTCAATATTGATATGCCTAGCAACTTTGTAAAACCCTGTGTTTCTGCACGGTGCCATCGCGTAATAAGCCAGCAAACGGCTATTCGTTTTTCTGAGTTATTTGAATCAAAAATTTCTATGCCATCATTTACTGATACAGAGACCCTTACCGCTTGGCTCTATTCTACATGTCAATCGGCTCTAGATGAAGTGGCTCCAATGAAACTCAGGAAATTGAGGACTAAAATGGAACCATGGCTCAATGATAGAACTCGTGCTGCTCGACGTGAATGCAGAAAATTTGAACGAAAGTGGAAAAAAGACAAGTTACAGGTGTCGTTCCAGCTGTTAAAGGATTCCTGGCATCGATATCAGCTAATAGTGAAAGACACCAAACGGGAGCACTTGTCAAATATAATTTTACTTAATCGTCACAAGCCTCGCTTATTATTTCATATTGTTGATAGTGTTTTGAATGTTCCGCATTATACGGGCTTTGAGCCATCTCTGGAGGTATGTGAGAAATTTCGTGTTTTTTTCTAGGACAAAGTGGCTGGTGTTAGGGCCAATATTATGTGTTCAGCTTCTGACCCTTCAGTTGCTGTCAAATGCTCCACTGCTTTGTCTCAGTTTGAACCTGTTACTTTGTCTTTAATACATGAGACTGTAGGTCATCTTAAGGCCTCAGGTTCTGCAGCTGACATTTTACCCCCACGACTTTTTAAAGAGGTTCTTCCTGTTTTAGGGATTTCTATTACGGCTATTATAAATAGTAGCCTGATCACTGGTGTGGTTCCAAAACCTTTTAAACAGGCATCAGTTCAACCGCTGATCAAAAAACCTGGCTTAGACCCTTTTCTGTTATCTAATTTTAGGCCTATTTCAAAGCTTCCATTTATGTCTAAAATTTTAGAGAAAGTTGTTTATAATCAACTAAAGGCCTATCTCGATGTAAATAACATTCTTGAAGATTTTCAGTCTGGTTTTAAAACTTTACACAGTACCGAATCTGCATTGTTGAGGGTGTTTAATGATATCCTTTTGGCTACTGATGCTGGAGATCCAGTGATTTTAGTTCTTTTAGATTTGACTGCAGCCTTTGATACGGTGGACCATGATGTTTTACTTTCCCGTTTAGAGCATTATGTAGGTCTCAAAGGCACAGTCTTAGTGTGGCTTAGGTCGTATTTGACGGATAGATCTTTCTGTGTTGACATAGATGATTTTAGATCATCGCCTGCTCCTTTATTGTGTGGAGTACCGCAGGGCTCGATACTTGGACCTCTTTTGTTTTCTCTATATTTGCTTCCCCTTGGGTCAATATTTAGGAAACATAATATTGCTTTTCATTGCTATGCGGATGATACACAAATTTATGTGCCTCTCAATCGTAAGGGAGTCAATACAGTACCAATTTTAATGGAGTGCCTTGATGACATAAAAACTTGGATGGCTCTGAATTTTTTGAATTTTAATGAAAGAAAGACGGAAGTTATTATTTTTGACCCTGGTACTACCTGCAAGTCCACTCCTGTGGATTTGGGTCCGCTATCACATTACGTAAAGCCATTTGTTACAAATTTGGGCTTTGTAATGGACGCAAATTTTAAGTTGGATAAACAAATCAGTGCCGTTGTGAAAACGAGCTTTTTCCATTTGAGGCGGCTTGCTAAGATTAGGAATATTGTACCAGTGGATTATTTTGAAATATTAATCCATGCTTTTATCACAACACGACTGGATTACTGTAACTCCTTATATGTGGGTGTTAGCCAGTCTTCCTTGTCCCGTCTTCAGCTGGTCCAGAATGCGGCTGCTCGGCTTTTAACTGGATCGCGGAAGAGAGAACATGTTACCCCGATTTTATATTCTCTGCACTGGCTGCCGGTACATTTCAGAGTGCATTTTAAGATTCTTTTATTTGTATTTAAATCTTTAAATGGCCTTGCTCCCTCCTATCTCTCTGAGCTGCTACATATACACTGTCCTCCTCGAGCTCTTAGATCAGCGAGCCAAATGAACCTGGAGGTGCCGAGGACTTCCAGGAGGCAGAGAGGAGACAGGGCGTTTGCTGTTGCAGCTCCCAAACTTTGGAATTCTTTACCTATGTTGGTAAAACAGGCCCCCTCTTTAGCAATTTTTAAATCTGCTCTTAAGACTTATCTTGTTCGGTTGGCCTTTGATTCAGTTTGAGATGCTGCTTTTCTGTATTAATCTGGGTATGTTTATGTATTATATAGAGTGTTTTACGTCACTGCATTGTTGGTTTTGATGTGTTTTAATTTTGATTTTTATTTGTTTAATCTTGTGATTGTACAGCACTTTGGTCAGTGGTACTGTTTTAAAGTGCTATATAAATAAACTTGCCTTGCCTTGCCTTGCCTAAGATTATTTTGAGAAAATACCTCAAACCCCCTAAAAGTAATTCACTACTGATTAGCTTAACCTTAATTTAAAGACAGACTATATAACCCAGGGCTGGCCCAAGGCATAAACAAACTAAGTAGTTATTTGGGGCCCCGGGGTCACCAGGGGCCTCTTAAGTGGAGCAGATTTTTTTAAAAATGTTATTTTTAAGTAATAATTCTTGCATAATGATTTTAACAATGACAGACATTATAAAGCTGTGATTGCTTTAGTATAATCAACGTTTATGTTTTGGGATGGCAATTTCCACCTTTTTACAAAAAAGGAAGACAAGGCCTTTTCTTGTCAACTTAATTTTATGATTTTTTCTTTTATCAGACGGTTTGTGGATTTGGAATTTACTCTGTTATATATTGCTTCAGAGATTTAATGTATTTTTGCTTAATACTTTCACCACATGCTGGTGAAATCAGTGTAGCTCACAACTGTTAGATATCCCCCATCTTTTCTGCATTTTGTTCACACCTTTATGTTTCATGTTTACTTTTCTGTATATTGGACTTTTACTTTATTACATTTTGTACTGCTTGCTTATATATAATTTTAAAAACAAAACGTGGTTGACCAGAGTGCTAAACTAAATAAAACAGATTCTTTTTGCCTCATAAACCAATTGCCAACTAACAGGGGTGCCGCCAGGAATCTTGGGCCCCATGACAAAAAATTAGATTGGGCCCTCCCCGCGCAGCTGCTGTTACAATTTTTTGAGTCTATCTAACCCACCAAAAGTGTTGCAGTTTTAAAGACTTGCAACTGCCTTGCTTTCTTTGGTCCAATACTGACAACTAGCACAATATTTACTGGACTGTGGAGTGTTTTACATGCAACAGTCCACATACAGTATGCAAGTAGGCTGCTTACATTTTTTCTATTAGTTTTAGCTTACTGAAAGGCCTACCCACGAACAAGTCATAGGCAGCATGCAAAATATAGATGCAGCAATCCAGACTTCTCAAAAATGCTATGTAGTTGCATTTTATTCAAGTTGCAGTATATAACTTTAATAAAAAATATGTTTTCTCCATATTTGTTAAAGCTGTCACCATGTCGTGATAGTTTGCTATGAGACAGATAATCTGTGAAAATATCAATCTCCTCCATCTCCTTCCTGAGCTGCTGCTGCTAAAGTAATGCAATGTTCCTGCCACAAACAACCAATCAGAACCAGGAGGAGGGTCTCAGTGTCGTCAGTCAACTTCATTCACTGCTAGATGTGCTAATGGTGGAGAAACAACTTATCATTACAAGAAAATTGTTCATCTGCCATCATTGGTAGCTGTGCTAACTAGAATGAGTATTCACAACAGGTTTTGCTAGCTGCAGCATAGCACAGAGCAAGGATGAGCAGCAACGTGAAATTGTGATTAACAGCGCTTAAACTGTCCTGCCACTGACTGGTTGTTTCTAGATAGCACTGGGAGAAGGCAGAGGAAATAGATTTTTCACAGATTATCTCTCATGCCATACTTTCGTAACACTGTCAGTTTTAACAAATATGTAAAAAAATATATTTTTTTATAAAGGTTACATACTGCAGCTTTAATTTCACTCAGGAGAGAACAGGTCAGGAGAGACGTGGGTTAGAGCTCCTGCTGACTGACTCATCTGTTGTTAAGTGGTAAAAGGTACAAGGGACAAGTTAAATATATGAATATATTGGTAATTTCTTTACTTATTTCATTAAATGCCTGTGACATGGAGGAAAACAGTAGTCTGTACCTAAGCCAACTATGCTGAATGATTGATAATCTCACACAGTCTACCCACCTCTCTCGGAGAATTGGGTTACAAATTGACACTCTTGCCTTTTTCTCTCTCACTCTCTATTTTTTTGGAAAACTTGACTTCATCATTTTTTTAGTAGCATAGTAACCTCCACAGTTGTTCTTGTCTTATGCTTACTGCTGCTGAACACCATCACCGTCAAGCGCGAGTTGGAACGAACCATTTCATGCAGATCTGGGGGGGTCCAGGGCAAAATGTGTGCTTTTTGGTCTGGGGGTTAGGGTTAACCCTTACCCTAACATTTAATTTTTACTGCTATAGCAATTTTAGAAAACACAATCTAATTTATTTTGTAATTGACAGGGCCCCATTTTTTTATATTTCTATGAACAAAAACAAAAAAAATTTGTGGAAGGCCCCCTGTCGGTCAGGGGCCCTTGAAATTGTCCTGTCTTTTTCCCCGTGTCACCGCCCCTCAAAACTCAGGGATCATACATTTTCAAATGCTATTGCAAATCTAACAATATTAAAAAATGTATCTGCATAAACCACTGGCTCCAGCATTGTATGGCCTGCTTATCAAAACAGCTGTTTTGTTGTTCAATAGTCTCAAAACAGTTTCCAAGTTCAGTTTATTAAGTCAGTCAGTAACATTGAATCAAGACTCCCAAGTCTGAGAGAGAAAAAGTGTAAATGATTAACTGGGATGTGTGTTTTTAGACTTAACACAGTGTTACGACCCCTGGCCTCTTGAGGCTGTGCAGGCTCCCTTTTTGTTATGCAGGTTCAGCTGTGAGAGCACATCTTCCTGAGTGGCTGCCTGAAGGCCGCAGGAGAACAGCTACACCATTGGACCAACAGAGGATTGACAAGCCAATCAGATGTTGATGAGGCCCACCTCTACTGTATAAAAGGCTCCTGAGTCCATTCCTCCAGTGGGGCAGCTAGTTTGAAGAGGTTTTGTGAAGCTGTCCCCCTTGTTTGGTGTTTGCAACTGGTTTGGCCAGTTTTTGAATAATTTGGTCTTGTTTGTTTCTGCTTGTTCAGTTGAGCGATTTTGACTTTGCTCTAGTTTAACTTCACAAGCTAAAAGCTCGTGTTTGGGAGGCTTGGCCCTTAGCATACCCTTTGTGTGTTCTTTTTTTCTCCCTTTTGGGTTATTTTGAGGTTACTTTGAATTGATTTGTGTGGACATTTTGTAGCTTTAATTTGCATTTGATAATCTTGAATTTGTTAACCCCTTTTGTTTTACATCAATTGGGTTAAATTGTATTGTTTTGAAAAACTTACTTTTGTAATAAATCATTTTACATTCCACTTGTTTCTCTGGACACATTTTATGTTACCGCCCCTGGAGCCCTAGACCTTGGGGGCGTAAAACTTTTTAAAACCGTAAACATTGGTTACTAGTCAGCTTCTTCAGCTTGTTTTTCCACAAGGTATGTAGTTATTTTTAACATTTGTTGTGCAAAATTTGCAGCAATATTGGTTATATTTCAGCTTGTCAGATAAGATGAAAAGTGCATGACATTGTGCATTAACATTAAAACCTTCCTGACCTATTTCTGTGAGATACAGTTACTCGATTATGATGATGTTGGGCCAGACTAAGAGTTATTTGGTTTGTGTTTTAAGACTGCAGGAGGCCAAATGGCTATTTAACACGGTCCAAGCTGCATCACAAGATGATTGCCATTGTCCCTGTAGTTTCACTTTCCCATGTTGTAGTTTAGTTTGATAAGTATTAAAATCTTTAAAAAAAACTTTTTGTGTGTGTGTGTGTGTGTTCAAGACCAAATTTGTCATCTTGAAAAGCAAAATGCAAATAACAAACCTCATGCCGCCCTAGACAAGAAGCCGCTCTGGGCCACTCCATGTTGCCCATTTCAGAAACCTCTACTAGGTATACATATAAATATATCTATATGACACTTGTGCTGATGTTAAAGGTGGACATGTGATGTATGAGATGTGAGAACATGTAATTTCGATTTAGGAACCATGAAAATAAAGCATAATACCTGTTTTGTTTTGTGCTGACTTTCTCCTGTTGTTTTAATTCACATTTTGTGAATTGATATTTAGGTGTTTTACATTTCATATTATGAATGTAATCTTGATTATTTGCCCAGTTAAAAAAAAAACTTCTTATTTAGTTCTCAAATAAATCCAGGAATACTTGTTTTTTAAACTAAAACATCAGTGTTGTCTATGAAGTAATTACTTTCCTCAGTCATGAACTTTGCACAAACATATTACAGGTATGATTTGTACCAAGTACCTTTCCAACACTTAAGAATAACCAAAAATGGAATAAACCTAGTAACCAAGTTGTTTGTTGGAGCGCTGAGAGCTGTACCTGGATATTTCCCATCACTCCTGTGGACTCCATACGACTGGCCACATTCACAGTGTTTCCCCAGATGTCATAGTGGGGTTTCCGGGCACCAATCACTCCAGCTAGCACTCCTCCTTTATTCAGGCCTGTAGGAGAGGGTTTTTATGTTAAATGAAAGATCATAGAGTATGTAAGGTTTAATACTAATTGAGTTCTCAGGAGTGGTGTGGAAGTAAATTGAATGTTTAGCTGTGTTATAAACTAATGAATTGGTCATATTTGTCTTGTAATTAAAGGAAGTGAAGGAGGACTACACTTCCTTTAACTTTATACTGTATAAAAATTACAAATCTTCAATGTTGTCTGATGAAAAGATGTAATAACATATCTACAAAACTGTAAGGATGTACTCATAAAACTTTACTTTCAAATTTTGTTACTATTTTATGAGCAGAATGAAGTTCCACTTGTGAATTTCACAAAGAAAATGAGGAAATATTGATATCAGAATTTTTAATTAAAGGATCACCCTTATAAATAAAACATTGAACATTTCCTTGGGGCTGAAAAATCTTTTTCTTTCAGACTAACACTTTGACTAACATCAAAGTGTTAGTCAGTGAATGGATCTGCTGACTATTCCTGGTGGAGTGTGAATAATTATAAAATAATATAATTGGAACTACTTACTATACATTTTGTTAAAAAATGTAAGTTTTAATTGAGTTATTTATTCTTAACGTTCTTTTTTGTATTAGTTATGTTTTACTGAAATTTTTTGGTTACATTTGATTTACTTGTTTCTACTTTTGATTCTGTTAAAGTTTTCTATTCTGTTGTGTTAATTTCATTTTCCAAAAAAGTAGAAAATTATAGAGGAAAACTTTTAGTTTGACCTTTAAGGTGTGAAAACTGTGCTTTGAGAGCCACAGAGTCATGAAGAAATGAATGTTACTCTGATCCCTATCTTGAAAAATGTTAAGGACTTACAGGGCACACAAAACACAACAGCTTATTAAATGCGTCCCACTAGTTCTTTGTGTCATTGTACACAATAATGTTAAGTATTTATTTATTTACTTAACTATGTATTAATTAATTTATTTTTAACATCCCAGTTGTTCTGAGTTTATACTCTATTTGTTATATTTATATTAATTAGTTTTACTTCTGTGTAACCAGGTTGTTGTTGTGTTGCAAATTTCTGCCCAGGTCCCTATTGAAAATGAGATCTAGACCTCAATGGGGTCTTAAATACAGGAAAAAATACATAATAATAATAATAAATTAAGATATATTATTTTATTCAAAATCTGACTTGCCTTTGAGAGTTGCTATTTTAAAATTTTGTTGTGCTTTATTTGTGCACAATGACATTAAAAGGAATTCTGATTCCAATTCTGATTATGACATGCATTTCTATACATCACGGAACTCTGAATAAAACTATGCTATTTCAGATTTGCAAACAAATCAGACCTTGTTTGCAAACCTTTGGCTTATACTCTACAACTCATGCTCCAATAATGCCTAGGTAAAGGAAAAGGTCGTACCAATGCGTAGCATGAAGTTGTTGAATGACTGGTAGTTGATGTTCATTAGTGTCACCTTCATGGCCAGAGCAAAGTCTGCCAAGTCTGCCAGGTGCTGCCAGCGCTCTCTGTCAGACTGCTCTTCCTTCTGTATGACAGGAATACAATGCTGTAGCATAAGGATGATTGTTAACGTTAACAATGTTAACAATGTTAACAATGTTAACAATGTTAACAATGAACAATGTTAATGTTAACAATGTTAACAATGAACAATGTTAATGTTAACAATGAACAATGTTAATGAACAATGTTAACAATGAACAATGTTAACAATGAACAATGTTGATGAACAATGTTAACAATGAACAATGTTAATGTTAACAATGTTAATGAACAATGTTAATGTTAACAATGAACAATGTTAATGTTAACAATGAACAATGTTAATGTTAACAATGAACAATGTTAACAATGAACAATGTTAATGTTAACAATGAACAATGTTAACAATGAACAATGTTAACAATGAACAATGTTAACAATGAACAATGTTAATGTTAACAATGAACAATGTTAATGTTAACAATGAACAATGTTAATGTTAACAATGAACAATGTTAACAATGTTAACAATGAACAATGTTAACAATGAACAATGTTAATGTTAACAATGAACAATGTTAACAATGTTAACAATGAACAATGTTAACAATGTTAACAATGTTAACAATGTTAACAATGAACAATGTTAACAATGAACAATGTTAACAATGAACAATGTTAACAATGAACAATGTTAATGTTAACAATGAACAATGTTAACGTTAACAATGTTCAGTGTTAACAATGTTAACAATGTTCAATGTTAACAATGTTAACAATGAACAATGTTAATGTTAACAATGAACAATGTTAACAATGTTAACAATGAACAATGTTAACAATGTTAACAATGAACAATGTTAACAATGTTAACAATGTTAACAATGTTAACAATGAACAATGTTAATAATGAACAATGTTAATGTTAACAATGAACAATGAACAATGTTAATGTTAACAATGAACAATGTTAACAATGAACAATGAACAATGTTAACAATGAACAATGAACAATGTTAACAATGAACAATGTTAACAATGAACAATGTTAACAATGTTAACAATGAACAATGTTAATGTTAACAATGAACAATGTTAATGTTAACAATGAACAATGTTAACAATGAACAATGTTAACAATGAACAATGAACAATGTTAACAATGAACAATGAACAATGTTAACAATGAACAATGTTAACAATGAACAATGTTAACAATGTTAACAATGAACAATGTTAATGTTAACAATGAACAATGTTAATGTTAACAATGAACAATGAACAATGTTAACAATGAACAATGTTAACAATGAACAATGTTAACAATGAACAATGTTAACAATGAACAATGTTAACAATGAACAATGTTAACAATGAACAATGTTAATGTTAACAATGAACAATGTTAACAATGAACAATGTTAACAATGTTAACAATGAACAATGTTAACAATGAACAATGAACAATGTTAACAATGAACAATGTTAACAATGAACAATGTTAACAATGTTAACAATGAACAATGTTAACAATGTTAATGAACAATGTTAACAATGAACAATGTTAACAATGAACAATGAACAATGTTAACAATGAACAATGAACAATGTTAACAATGAACAATGTTAACAATGAACAATGTTAACAATGTTAACAATGAACAATGTTAACAATGTTAATGAACAATGTTAACAATGAACAATGTTAACAATGAACAATGAACAATGTTAACAATGAACAATGTTAACAAAGATACCGTTTCCATTCACCAGTGACCCAAACATTACTTAAGAGAAATTAGGTAATCTGTTTACCTTCATGTACATGTAACCATCATTGACATCAGAGGTGACACCTGATGCTGCCATGTATGTGCTCCCAATGGTCTTGATCTTTGTGATGTAGCGAAATTTGGGCTCATCCAGTAGCTGACATTGATGCATATAAAGAAAGATAAGAACTTTATTAATTCCACAGGAAATCAAGAATATTTTCAGGGCCTGGGTTGTCTTGATTTGTTTTGGGACTTGATTCTAGCTTTAATATTATTCTGTGTTCATTAGTCTCTTTCTTTGACTAGATCAGCTTTGTCTGTTTGACCTTAGTTCAGTCCTTTAGTTTTATTATGTTCCTTATATGAAGCCCAGTGTAAATTCAATAAAGAAGAGTCTTCATCTCACCTGCTCAGCTAATCACCTCATTAGGCTCCTCCTACCCAGCCATCTCCTCCAATCATCAGAGTTCGCTCCCTCCATAAAGACCGGCATCCTCTACACCTGTTCCTCAGTCGAGCGTCAAGCAAGCTGCTGCACAACCTCCATACAACCTTATGATATGCCGGGTCCTCACTCCTTTTCATGGAGATCACTAGCTTATTTTTGTTCTTTTTAATCTATGCTCAAAAGCTCTGCTTGCGCTGCTAGCACGGCCCGGGGTCTTTCTGCATGGAGTTTGCATGTTCTCCCTGTGCATGGTGGGTTCTCTCCAGGTACTCCAGCTTCCTCCCACAGTCCAAAAACATGACTGTCAGGTTAATTGACCTCTCTAAATTCTCCCTAGGTGTGTGTGTGTGTGTGTGTGTGTGTGTGTGTGTGTGTGTGTGTGTGTGTGTGTGTGTGCATGGTTGTTTGTCCTGTCTGTCTCTGTGTTGCCCTGTGATGGACTGGTGACCTGTCCAGGGTGACCCCGTTTCTCACCTGTTGACAGCTGGAGAAAGGCACCATCACCCTTCCCATCCCCTAAATTGATAAGTGTGTTAGAAAATGCATGGATAAATGGATGGATATATAAGCTAATTTCTTTATTTTTAGTGCTGTTTTGGTGATACGAAACTGTGATTACTTGATTAATATTGTGGAATATGGAAAAAATTGAGAAATTACTAAAGATCCCTTTAAATTTGAATGGTAATAATTAATGGATATTAATGTATTGAATTTTAAGCTGCTTT
This sequence comes from Poecilia mexicana, assembly GCF_051168715.1. Classification (NCBI taxonomy): domain Eukaryota; kingdom Metazoa; phylum Chordata; class Actinopteri; order Cyprinodontiformes; family Poeciliidae; genus Poecilia; species Poecilia mexicana. Next base: position 31,464,658 of record NW_028263385.1, on the reverse strand, counting down.
ATTCTGGACTTTTCTTGGTCAGTTTTTTTGTTGCTGTGGTGAACTATTTGACCTGCAGTCTTGCAAAGACAACAGCATTACCATTCCAGAATTGGATGGTGAGCCACAGCTCAAAGGATCAAATAAACTGATAGATTGTGACCAAACTGGTCACTAACAATGAAACTTTGAATGAACATTGACAGATACATTGAGAAGTAATAAATGACACATTGGACAAACATTTGACACATTGAAAAGACTATGAATTATTATTTTTTTCCAATAGGGCTCAATTTTGTTTATTTGTAAACTTGGATCCAAATATCTCAATGAGTTAATTCTCTTCTCTCACAAACTGTGTATGTTTTCCTCTGTTGCTCAGACCTAGGCTCCCACAAATTCTGAATTTTCTGATCAGACCCAACATCCCCTACAAGTCTGTAGTATAGGTATTAGTCATTGAAGTAACTTACCTTACTTGTTATCTAATAACTATCAAGGATATTAGGGTTATGTACATTACATAACCCTTTAAATTGCCTTTTTTAAATTGTGAATAAATGTTCCTTACAAACTAACTATCCCACATCTTAGGGACACAATACTTACACTATCAAAGTCTGAGATGATCTCGTTGAGAAACCGTAGACATTCAATGCCACCATTATTGATGCTCTCCTCTGTGTAAAAGTCAGAGAAGTTGGGAATTGAGGCAAACATGACACCAATCTCATCGTATGACTGGCTGTACAACTCCTGAAAAAAATAAATGCATAAATCAATTCAGAAGCAAGACAAAGTGAGATTCCAATCTGTTATTTCCTGAATATTTGAAGGTTTAATTGTAAAATCAATTATTCCATTTTCTCTAACTTTTGCAAATGGTAGTATGGTTAGGGGTTTAAGATCTCAAGATGTAAAGGGCATGAGAAATAAAATGTATAATTATTATTATTATAAAAGCATGTTAATCTACACAGAAAACTCTCATTACTTGTTATCCAGGTCACTCTTCCAAATAAGATCTGGATCTCAATGGGGTTTTACCTTGTTAAGTAAATGAAATAAAAACAAGTTGGAATTTAATTATGGAAAATTTAGTTTAGTTTGGAACAACATAAAAGTTTGAGTTTAAACTTTTTGTAGAATTATGTTAAAGAGATTTGAATTATTTCTTAGAAAAAAATGATTTGAGTAAGAGTGACTTAAATTTGTCATGTTAAAAACACTTAATGAATTCAGTTTAAAAAAAATTGTAAATTGAGTTGTACAAACTTAATTGAGCTGGATCATCATTGTAATATATTTGGCTTCTTGTCTAATGCTTTACATGAAGGAGCGATCCTGTTGGGAAGCTGCTGGGGTTTTTGGTTTCTTTGGGGTTTTTCTTCCATTTCCTCTAGTCATCCACCAGATGGAGAAAGGACATTGCCCATCAATGGCTGAAGATACAAATTCACATCATCAGCCAGTGTATAAGAGAAGCCAGTTGCCAGTCCTTCAGTGCCTGAGCGTTAGCCATTCATGGTACTCTGCGCCCCTCAGTGTTTGCTCTTCCTGAGTCTCTCTTGAGTGTTTAACTCAACTCTCCTTTGTGATCTCCTTGCAGATTCTGTAGTGGGGCTCTGGGTGTTACCCTTTGTGTCTCCTGAGTCCTTCCAGTTCGACAACAAGAAACTCCATAAAGAAACCTCTGGTTCGTTATTCCACGACTGGCGATATTCCTCTTCTTGTGCTGCTACCTGTCTCCACGCCAACAAAAACAACAACCTAGCAATCATCACCGCTCTTGTCTCTCTGGCTTCCCTGGAAACAGTTTCACTCGCACCTGGACCAAACATCTCAAGAAACTAAGCCCCAGCACCAGCCTTTCTTCCCCCCTGGCAGATGTATCTCCACTGCACAAGTAAGGTCATCCTCTCAATCTCTCATTCACAATCTGTCGAGCTGAGCTCACTTCTCATCTCCTCTGTCCTCAGTGCTCCAGATCCCCCCCAGCCGTTCCAGTCCCCTGACAAAGGAAGCTCATTCATGTCTTTGTGTACATTAAACTTTATTTTACTGATTCATCCATCTCCTGAGTGCGTCCTGTATGTGGGTCAAATGATCATTTGTGGATGCTTCAGTTAGTTTTATTGGTAACCAAGACAACAGACGTAACGTTGCAACCTTACATGTGAGCATGCGCTGGTGGGTATTACTATAACCCCACTAACTAGAACCAGCACCAATACATAATCAACATCAGCATACTACATGCCTCCGTTTTTAATTTAAAACTCCTGCAACTTTTTATTTTTCTATTAATTAGAAAAGTATAAACCAAAAGCTAACCAGAATCTAACTTTGCATAAATAACTTGCATAACAATATTAAACATCTATTGCTCTGCTATATACTTTGAACTGCCTTGTTGCTGAAATGTACTGTAGTATATAAATATACCTGACAGGTCCACAGTTTAGTATGTTTTGGAGTGACTCCTCTTCACAAAATGTCTTCTCATATCTTTTCTGATCATCACTCTCAAATTTATTTCCCTTTTTTTCCCCCAAGTTTCTTTTATCACAGAGGGTCACCCTAAAGTCTTCACTTAACATACCCTAATTGAGCTGTAAATGGTTCAGAGCCCATGAGTCACTTAGGTAATTTTGATCAATCCACAACTAAAGTAAAAGTCCAACTTTTTACAGTTATAAAAAACCCCAAGATGTTTTATATGCCGTATAAGTTTAAAAAACAAAATTGTTCTTACTTAATTAGGGCAATCAATGTCAAATGTAACAGATTTGTTTAAAATAATTTTCTGCACATCAAGTTTTGCTTTACCTTTAGACCATTTAGAAATTTCCACAAATGGAAATGATGAACTGGATTTATGATCTCAGGGGTGTGCACTGACCTGACGTTTAGAAAGGTAAAAACTAATTGTAACAACAAAGGTCTTACCTCATCCCTTTTCTTGGAACCCAGGAAGTGTCGAGCCACGTGTTCAGGTAACATGTTTGTTACGAGAGCTTCATTCCAGCGCCTCATTTCATATACTTTCTCCTTCTGCTCATGGACTTCTATCTTCCATAAGAAAAGCGTGCGAGCAAGCTTCTCCACCTTCAACCAGGACAGTTGATATTAGCATTATTAATTAATAATATTAATTAGCATCAGACAAGCATAGAATTAAAAGCTCATAAGAGCTTGTTTTAAATGGCCAAAGCACTTCATACATTTCACATTTTAATTCATCCATTGACATACACATTCATATGCTGATGGTGCTGCTGGATTGCGGCGACATCTGCCCTGGGACAGTCTGACAGAAACAAGGCTGCCATTCACCGGCACCACCAGGCCCTCTACTGTTGTGTCCTTCGCCAAGACAATTCAGAGGCTGATGGAGCAGGAACTGAACCGGTGGGTTTAGGAACTGAACTGGAACTCTTACTAAGACCGTCCTATTATGTTTACTTAATTTGTCAATATACACACTATATTGCCAAAATATTTGTTCACCCATTCAAATAATCAGAGTCAGGTGTTCCAATAACTTCCATGGCAACAGGTGTATAAAATGAAGGACCTAGGCATGCAGACTGTTTTTACAAACATTTGTGAAAGAATGGGTCGTTCTCAGGATCTCAATGAATTCCAGCATGGAACTGTGATAAGGATGCCACCTGTGGAACAAAACCAGTTGTGAAATTTCCTCGCTCCTAAATATTCCACGGTCAACTGTCAACTGTATTATAAGAAAATGGAAGTGTTTGGCATGTTCAGTTGACACAATTGAACATATGTCACTGAATAGTCAATCAGTTATGTGGGTTTGTCGCAATTTGTCCCACAGTAAATGCCCCTTACCTGGAGGACAAAATTGCCAGGTCTACCATGAGCTACAGTCTGGCTACTGGTTTGCTGCTTGCTTGCTATTAAATGTGATTTAGTGGAAAATAATCGGAAAAATGTTAAAAGTTATCAGTGGAACATGCACAAGACACCCTTTACCCAGAGGATTTAGAGGACAGAACAGACTTTATTCCATTGTCAAAACGGAAGTCTGGAAAAATGTAAAAGTTGGACAAATGCCTGCAGCTGACCTCATGAACAGCTGAATACAGTGATCAACGGTATTAAAACATGCTCGCATGAAGGTTTTCTCATCATTACATCATATGCTTAATGGTTAAATTACAGATCGATGCATCAAGCTTGGTCCAAAACAATAAATGTGTGCTGTTTCTGCAGTCTCTTTGTAAAGCAGTAACTTCTCAGGCATGTGGTACAAATATTCATACACAGCCTGACATACGTGATCAAAACATAGTTCAGATACACACTATTAAGTAATTGCTCACCTGCTTGTTGCAAGTGCAAAACATGCATGATACAACTACGCTGAAGATGCATAGACATGACAAAAATCACGACTGGTCAAATATTTGGAAGATTTAAAAATACATATAATTAAATAGATGAAAAATATCCTCCAGCAAAGCCAGTTTTGAGCAGCAGGACAGTAACTCCAGCACATCATCATGCTACATCTGGATGTTCTGGGTCTAAAGCCAAAAGGCTCAGATTATATTTGCTGCATATTCCAACAAACTGTGTTGGCAAAAATGTCTCAGTGGGACGGCTAACCAGCAGAACTGCTGACAATATTTTTTGCAATAAAAACAAAATGAAAAACACCACGATTAAACGTTAATGTACTTATTTAACAAATAAAAACAAATTTCAACAGCCAACAGAGACCTGAAAACCATAAGTAGTCATTGATATTGAAGATAAAATAAGTTAAAAAAAAATAAAAAATTTGTACAAAAAATCAATTTCTCTGTGGTTTCCAAAAATAACTCCGTGGGTCTGATGTATGAGTCGTTCAAAATACTTTGCTTGTCTTGCTTTCATTGCATGGCTGACTTTTGGATGAGCAAAGAGGAAAGAAAACTATTGGGGAAATTATTTTTCGACTTGACAGCAAAATATTATCTGCTCTGGGCAAAGTGTGGGTGAGCATTTGGTCCGGACCCGTATACGGACATGGGCTTGATGTCTTTTTTTTAAAATCCCAACGGATGGAAAGAAAACACTGCCACAGTTCTATAAATATAGCATTTGGGCCTGATGTGGCGCAAATACAGAATTATTATTTCATTTTTAGGAAGATTTGGTCCAGACCCGGACTGGATCAGAGCCAAAGCTTTTCTGAGGTGCCAGAGCGGTTCATGATCCCAACCCAACCCGGAGCTGGTGCATACATAAACCCAAGTGACTGTCATGTGATCTGGAGCCTTCATAGATTTGATCAGATCTTGATGCTGTAGGTTTGTCTGTATATAAACACAGAGATGTCAGTCACAGATTGTCAGAGTTGGGTCCAAATGTCTGGTGGGACCATGAGACGGGGAGGGCTGTAAAATGCCCTGCCCGGGGGGCAAAATTGTTTCCATTTCTATTTTTCTTACATGTTTTAAATGTTATATTTCTTTTAATTAAATTAGAAACATTAGAATACTATCCAAATGACTTTCTTCTACAATTATTATTGAAGGTTTCCTCAAATAAAGGCATTTGAAAAACCTTCAATTAAATTCAAGTGCCTGTCGTGGCCTTCTAGGTTCCAAAACCAAACATTTCCAACAAAAGCCCTGGGTGGTAACATGTGGTTTGATTCTTGCCTCTTGCATGCATGTGAACTTACATGTCTGGAGAAGTAATAGAAGCTGACCATCATAATGAAGATCATAACTGTCATGGTGAACTTGGAGGGAACCATCTCTGAGCTGGAAAAAGAAAAGTGTCATTCTAAAATATCAAGGTGAAAACCAATGTTCCATTCCTAGTTAAAGGACGAATTGCTATTTATATTCCCTATTTCCTGCAAAGTGGGGCTTTTGTACAATGCCCCTATTTTGGTGTTCTAGCATAGAACTGGAGAACATAAGATTTGTGTAACCCAGAAAATTGTCATACATCATACACATCACACGAAACTCTATGTTGAAGCTCCTACATGTGCAACAGCTGAGTTAATGTTAATGCTTTCTTAAGGACTGCACTCCACCGGTTCAGAGAATTTTCTTCTCTTTCCCAGTGATGGAAGAACAAAATTACATAATTCAGTTTTGCAGTCTGTCTGGGAGCTCTGCAGCTTACCTCTGGTCAACCATCCAGACAAAATGCATTTTTCTTATGTGGAGTCTGACAACTTTATATACTGTTGAGACGCTTTACCAAGGTCGAGAAAGAGTCACATGCTGTTAGACAAAAGGCCGATTGTAAAGAGTTACATTTTTGATTCTGTTAGACGCTAAGGCCCATTCCTCAGACAACAGAAACTTATCAGGCCACAGAGACATGGTGTGATTTCAGGGAGTGTCTTCAGTCCATATAATCAGCTGCCCTCCTCCTTCTCCTCAGACGCTGCACAGACTTTTTTAGAAACTCTTCTCGAATGTAATGGTAAAGCGTCTCCTTTCAGCGCTGAAAGTGAAAAAAATAAGTAAAGTCTGAATGCTTTTCTTGGCTGATTTTATGCTCCATGTGTCAATATAAATTATGATTCATCGATTAGGATGAATCATACACACAACATACATAAGACGTATGAGTGTTTCCTAAGAACCTGACACTTTGCAGAGACTTTGTACTTATTTCTACTACTTCAAATAAAAGATAGTTGACTACTCTTGTGGAATTTGCGTTGCCCTTTACTCTCACAGAACGTTTTCTGTTTTCAGAAAGTTTTACCTGTATTCTTGGAAGCGAACCATGTCGTAGTGGTCAAAGATGTCTTTCCAACTGTAGATGTTAACGATGCCAGTTGTTGCTGTTATAAGTAGCATCAGCGTAAGCTTGACCATGTGACTGACCTGAACTAGCATGGTAGTGGCTATTAGTGCAAGCACTGCTATAAAGCTGAAATATTTAGGATTATTCACGCATCCTCCAAGCCTGGACTGTGAAGATGAGGAAGAAAACGGAGCCGCTGTGGTGCTGCCTGAATCTGGGACTCCAGGCGTACAACTGAGCTAAATATCAAAGAGACATAAAGGGAAATCAATGGTTATTTCTAAATATTTTCTCTTTCAGAAACCATTTTAACATGGTTTTCTAATTAATGGCTGCTCTAGATGCACAGGAGTTTTCTCTGTAAACATGAATTTACAGAAATTACAAAACCCTCTTGTTAGAAATAAGTCAAAGCCACTTACCATATCTAAAAGGTCTGCCATGGTTAAGATGAAAATAGCTGCAATGGCCCACGTATTTCGAGCCCAACGGGTGTGGTCAATCCAGATTGAGAAAGACACCAACTTTTTGGGAAAGACCTTAAATGAAAGGATATATTTTGTAAACTAAGCCAATCATTTGCAACTTATCTTTTTCATGCCACAACAAACGGTACACAGCTGGTTTCTTTTATTAGTTTTACACAATCTAGCTTTAATGATTAGTTTTGCTTCCCACAGCCTAGATAGACAAGAAGTTGAGGAGCAAAATATTCAATTACTGCTTTATTTTTACTTGGTTCTTTTTATTTAGAACTTAAAATTACAGATTGTATTTATTTTGTTTTCTTCACACACCTCATCTTGCTTCCATACCCTACAGCCAAATGATAATGCTGCAAATGTCCATTGTCTTTCAATGTGCAGGTGGTCAGCCCAATGTCTTCCATGTTAGAAAGTCAACAGAATGTGACTCTCCCATGTAACACTGTGTGGAATCACCACAGCATTTGTGATTTGTTCTTTACACAAATCAAACAATTTTCCTTTTTTTTGGAATGAGACTTTCTGCTACTTCTGTAATTCCGGTAAAATAAATGAGAAAATGTGTATTTTGCAGACACTGTTGTGACATTTTTCCTTCTGCGGTGTTCTTTCATAAAACAGTCAATGATTGTAAGGCAGCTAATTTGGGATGAGTACTGTAGTTTTGGGATCAGAGTATACAATCAGATAATCACCTTGGGGTTGAAACCAACAAGATACCCAGGCAAGATCACTGCAAATGCTCTGGGTGAAGCATGTCAAGTGCATGTTCCCCACTGACAATGTTTAACCTTTTTTTTTTTTTTGGATTATTTTTCATTAAATTGGTGCACATTCCTAATAATAACCCTGATAAAAGCCCACATTTTATCAGAAGTTAATTTCCTCTAGGTAAAGGGCGTGTAACACAGGATAAATTGTGTCCACTGATTGGTCAGTTGACAAACCCACTGGACTGGTTGACAGGTGGCGTGACATCAATTTTAGTTGTTTTTTTATATCTTTTAGTAGAATTTTTTTATTTATTATTATATTTTAATATTTTAAATTTAAAATAAATATTTAAATATTTTAAAATATTTATAAAAATCTGTAGAGGTTTTTAAAAAAAAATTTAGTTAGAGAAAACTAAGGGTAGACTGACATTCACAATCAGTTACGAGTACCTCTTAACTCTTGTGGCATTGCAGGCATGTAAAATGACAATATTTAATGCAGTATTGACGGTACTAAAAAGCCTTAAGCACTATTTAGATTAAGTCTATATTTTCTGTTCTCATGAGATTGACTGACTTACTTTGTGTAGCTTGTTGACCTAAACTGAGTTTGTGAAAGCATCTGTCAATATTCCGATATTGACCTGCCTGGTAAATGTCAGGAAATGACATGACTCGACAAAATCAAAAGTATTACATAAAACCCAAACACCCCAAGAGTTATGTGGTATCCAAAGCTACACTTTTATAGACAGATAATAGTTTAATAAGTTATGTTAGTGTATGATGGTGTAGAAATAGCTTTGTAACTCACTCCTGGAAAGATAGCCGCAAGAGAGCAGATTGTCAGGATAAACAGCAAAATCTCTCCTACTCCAAAGGTGATGTAGTTTATAATGAGCCTGTTTAAAAACAAACATACCAGATAACATTTGGGACCAAGAGCAGTTTGTCAAAAACATTAATGAAACTTTTTCACAATTATTTTTTTATCTGTGTTATGAAGTGCTATGGGAAATGATTTTGGTGTAAAACTGACCTGGGGTCTATGAGTGCCTCCATTACTGTAGTAAAGAGAAGAACAACACAGGAGCAACAGAACGCAGCACCACTCTGCTTCTCCTTCTCAATAGAATAACGAACCTCTAGGTCTGGATCCACAAACCTCAAAGAAAGTCTGTTGGTGTGTTTTCCCTTCAGACTGTCAAGACATTAAAGTTCAGGCGTTATAATGAGAGCCTTTACATTTTTGGCATTCTCTGATATTTTTTTAACTATTCTAAAAAAATTGCACATCTGTTCTCTAATATGCTTCCATGTTTTTTATGTGGGTGTCTATTGTCTTAATCCCAAAACTGAATCAGGTTTTATGTCTTATGGGTTAGTCAGGGAGTTGTCCATATACATTTCATGAATTAGATCTGTTTTGGTGTAAAATGTCGAGATTACATTTGTTCTGAATTGGCACAATGCAAAAATGAACTATTTTAAATTAAGCTTAATTCAACAAAATTTTATTTGGTTGCATACTATGGGTAGGTTTATCTCAGAAAACACAATATGACTGGCATGCCTCTTTGTAAGCCAGTCAATTACCTGGCAAGCATAAATGCCTATAAATGAATACCAGGAAATATTTGGGCTATGCCAGAATTATTTCTAAATCTAGATTTTTTTTTCTTATGGGGCAAATAAATGACTAATTAACTTTCATAAAATAAAAAAAGAAAATATTTAAAACTTAATTTAATTGCTTCAATTGGTAACAAGTAATTCAATTATGTTTATCCAACTTAATTCATTAAGTTAAATTAACAAATTTAAGTCAGTCTTACTCAAATCATACAGCTTACTTCAAATAAAAAGTAAACTAATAAAGGATTTTTTGGCTCAGGCTGCCTTTATTTGAGAGCAGTTAGACAGGAAAGTGGGTAATGAAAGAGGGGGAAGACATGTGGCAAAGATCATCAGGCCGGGAGTCGAACCTGTGACAGCGCCTCCACAGCATGAGGGGTGGTACAGGATCTGTTCCTGGTGAAGCTTGTGTCATGATGTCAGACATCGGATACAAACGTGGCTTTGCATTTAATTGTTTCAAGTAAAGTGAAAGTAAAAAGTTCCTTTAAGTAAAAAAAAAAAAAAAACTTTTAAGTTAATTCAACACAAAAAAGTAAGTTAAGTAAATTAAGTGAGATTAATGTCCATAACATGAACTGCAGCCTAAAGACACTTTTTAGAGTGTAGACTTATAAATAATTTATACTTTTTTTTCATTCTTTTGTAATGTTGCCTAATATTAGTTGTGTTGTAAAGTGGCTTTATGTAGATATTAAAAATTAAAGGAGCCAGTTCTCAATCACGGCGAAGTTGCTTAAAGTTTAACTGGTTGCTGTGTTTAAGGTTCTTATCTTCCTTCTGTCAGCACCACATGAAGAGAGAGACATTGAACACTTTGTTTTGTGTAAAATAAAAAGCACATTATGACTTCACTCATCTCTCAATTTCTCACCGCTCTTCCAAACACAGACAAGACTCTAGTACAAATTAGGAATTACACTTTTACATAAACAATATACCATATTTTCCGGACTATAAGCTGCTACTTTTTACCTAAGCTTTGAACCATGCGGCTTATATGTGGATTTTTCTTCAACCACCAGGGGGCTCTTTAACAAGAAGTGAATCATTGGAAGTCAAAATTGGAAATAAAAGAAGAAAGCGCCCATTAAAACAGAATTAAGTTTTAATAGGAAATTGAAATTTGAGAATGTTGTTGATCAGTTACATAGCATTGAGGGGACAAAGAAGATTTTTCGTTTTTTAAATAATACTGGGATCATTATAAGATTTTGAGGTGTAGATATTAGGATCCAATAGATGGCAGTAGTGCATCAATAATGGAAACAATGGATGCAAGCTGCTGTTAAAATCTGAAGAAGAAGAAGAAAAAAGCACCCATTTTCATTTAGCACATGCTAGTAGCCGACAGTAAGGAGATTTTTCTCTTCAAACTCATAATCAGTTCAGTTAAATCTAAACTTGTCAACTTTTTCTTTTTCAACCATAATAAATGTGATATTCAATTGACCTGTTATGACTCAGATTTTGGGTGTCCGCTCCCCTCTGCTGCTGCATCGTTGTGGAAAACCTGGAGCGGCAGAGATATCTGTGGCTTATAGTTCGGTGCACCTTATAGTCTGGAAAATATGGTAATTTAGAACTAAAGCATGTCATTTCAGCTTCAAATATGCTCAAAGCAGACTTGCACATGATTGCCTTGGGATATATCAACATTTGCTGCAACAGACTGGCAACACAACCTTTTGCAGAGCATTTTCATTGAAACTACAACCAGTATAGATACAACAATGGGAGAATATAGAAGATGCGCTTATTTAGCAGTCAGGAAAGAATTTTGGGGAATCAGTTTTCTGACTGGAAGAAAATGTCAGTATCACTGGTCATTTCTGGTTCAAAAGGAAAAAATTGACACTTACGCTTGAACTGTTTCTCTCTCCAACAGAGCCTCATTAAGCAACTTGTTAAGCTCTTGCTCATTCTCTTGGGCATCAATCACCCGTTCAGCCAGGTCCCGCAGTCGGAGCCTCCTCCGTGGATTTGGAAAAGATGGGTTCACTACCTGCAGTCCCAGAAAAATAAAAACAAAATTGTGTGCTATTGTTATTGTTTCTTTGCTGGTTTATTCATTACATAAAGTGGTATTCTCATATTATAGACCTACCTCTATAATAAGGTTTTTTTCCTCTCTTGATCTCAAAGGCAACCGCTTTTTTCTTCTGGTCCCTCCCTGCCCTTGCCTGTCTTTTTCTATATTTTTGGAGCCTTTCTTTTCACATCCTCCAAATCTACAGATTATGGATCTGGTCAACCAGTCTCTCAATGTAATTGATCAAATTTTCTCAATGAGAAGACTGAGCACAGGAGAGCCCTAATGTCCTACGTGGACACACCCGGCATGATTCACCCTGGATTTATTCATGATAACAGGATTTCTGCTGTTTGGAGCTTGTGGATTCCTCGATTATCGCCAAATTTGTGACGGACTTGGCCGAACTAGCAAACACTCAGACTGTTGGTGTGGACAGAGACGCAAGTTGGATGTGAGTCTTGCCGAGACTCGCAGCCCAGTTGAGGACTCAAAACTCACTAATGGAATGGAATCGATCTTGGAGAAGTTGCTAGTTTCAGCTCAGTGGAACGACCAAACTAATTTGGATAATTGGGAACTGAGATGTATCGAAGGGACTTTAGGAAGATTGAAATTTATAATCTACCTGACCTAAGACATTCTGTATCTGAATTGGCTTTTCCCGTGTGGCCTTGGAAGGGCTGCATATTTCCAATCTCCTTGAAGATATGTAAACGTAACACTCCTTCCCACCTCACCCCCTCCTGTATCCATGGAGCTGTGGAGCTGAGCGCTCCCAAGGACATTCCTCGATGATAACACCTTTATCGGACTTCTGCCAGGAGCCTGAGCAATGTGGTTTCATGACCCTTTGATGGTACCGCCTTCACTCATGTCTTTGTTTTGCCCTTTGTTTTGTCTGAATGTTGCCATTTCCTCTAATGTGTCCTTTTCTCTTTTTTATTTTATTTAGTTTACCTGTTAGAAACTGTGGAGTACTCACTTTTAACCCAGAAAAGGAATTAGATTAGTCACTCTTTAGCTTATTTTTTCAGAAACTGTAGCGTATTCACAACTTAGATGCAGCGACCAGAAGCCCAAAGGACACTTTTGGATGATTGTCAATATGGATTTAGAGCCAAAAGATCAACTTCAATGGCCAAAATACAACCAGTAGAAGATATAGAAAATGTAATGATAGAAGACAATATACTGTGGGAGTGTTATATAGACATAAAAAGTATTTGACACGATAGACAATGAATTACTTTTACATAAATTAGAGAAATATGGTGTATGAGGCATTGTAGTCTTGGATAAGAGTTCCCTGCATCAAAGGTATCAATATGTACAAATAAGTATCATACATTCTGATTTACTAGAAGTTACCTGTGGAGTCGGTAGTGGGTCCTAAACTTTTATTTTACTTTACATTAATGATATATGAAATTAATTTAAGTTGTTAACATTTACTTTATTTGCTGATACTATCACACCATATTCATCTGGTAATAGTTCAGACCAGGTTCTCACATGCATAGTAGGAAAAAATATCAAATTTATCAAAATATCAAATATTTGACCTGACTGCTTACCCTTGTGTCCAACTCTTCTGGTTCTTCAGGTGTGTTGCAGGCTGCCTCCACGCTGCCGTTACACTCTGTTGTGTTGATTAATAGTGGGGAATTTCCATTAGAAGAGGTTACTGACAGCTTCTGAGAAAAAAACAAAACATGGGTCTTCTGTGATTATGAGTGAAAACTTACCAACTATGTATGTATGTAGTTCTAAAACCTTATTTCACGGCTTTTTCAAAGAAAAATGTTTAAACGTTTTCAAAATTACATCTCTCTTCCGTCCTGTCTTCTTGTACATACTGGTGATGAGAACAGTGAAAATGTTTGAACATTAACATACTTGCTGTGAGTGTCTGGATGTTTAACTAACCACAGGACTGATTCCATTCCTTCCCAGGGGATCTTTAGGTACCATCACCAGGTAGGTCTCAATACCTCTCTCTCTCAGGTAGTCACAGCGATCGCCTCCATTTCCTGGCTCCACATTGAACTCTCCATGAAGACACTCCATGGTACTTTGTGAGATGTGAACACGTCTAATCCAATAGCACAAAAGAATGAAACATCAGATTTTTGTTTTTAGTTATTGTTTTTGTTTTGTTTGTTTTACCAGCCCAAAAAACATTTTTGGAGAGAAAATTGCCTTTTGGTGTCTAGTGTGATTAAAAAAAATTGCCCATTTTTTGTGTTTTAGTACACCTTTATCAAATTGAAGAACTTATACAAATCAATTTGCATTATATGGCTTTTTTTCCCCCAACTTTTAACATTATGTTCTCTGTTCTCTTATGTTCTCAGAAAGCCATCCGAACTGGCTTTCTGTTAAGCTGTGACATGTTGAGGATGGTGTCACAGCTAGTGTGTCCTACAGATGACATATTTGCCCCTGCCTAGTGCTGTCTCCATTGGCTGAACTTTTCCTCTGTGTTGCCTTTAAAGTGTCTCAGAGCTCATCTGTCAAGATGCGTTTCTCTCACAAAGGAGACATCACTCCTAAAGGTGACACCACTAACGGAGTTCCTACTAATGATACATTCTGACTTCTCTATAACATAGAAAAGATTCCAGGATCAGAGCTTCTGTTTTTTTCTGTATCTGCTCCGTCTTCTCCAATCCCCATTCGGTAGCTCATACTGACTCAGGTTCTGGTTCTGCTGGAGGTTTCTTCTTTGGAAAGTCAACAACACATTGCACAGGACTGTCCATGGGATTGTTGAAGCATTCACTTCAGGAGGAGTGAACGCTTCAAGTCAATGACTTGATGCTCTGCTGGGTTTCCAAAAATAGAATTTTCCTCTAAGCTAATTTGAATAATAAACTAAGCTTAATGCACTGATTGATAGCTAGAATCGATTGGATTTATAAGAAATTTAATTGAAATGCCTTGTTTTTTGCCAAGGTAGGCAGGCAAAACACCACACACACTGTCTGCTACCTGGCCTGAACAGTGAAAACTGGGATTCTTCCATAAAGACACCTCCAAATGTGCCAGACTATCAAATATGAGCATTTGCCAACTCAAGTCGGTTACAGCGACAAACTGCAGTCAGGTTGAGACCTCGTTGAGGACAATGAGCATAGATAAATCTTGTTTTTTGTTTGTTTGTTTGTTTGTTTTTATTAGGTGAACATGTTGGATGTGGAGGTCCTTGGCAGGTTTGGTTATTTCTGCGTGGTCTGTAAAGGTGGGGCCGGTTGATGTACTACCAAATTCTCAGAAATGCCTTTAGAGACGGCTTATGGGACAAGAATGAACATTCAGTTCACGGGCAGCAAGTTCTGCTTGACATCCCTGGAGTCAGAATGCCAATCGCATGCTCCCTCAAAACTTGTGACATCTGTGGCATTCAGGTGTGTGATAAAACAACATATTTCAGAGTGATCTTTTATTGTGGCCAGCCTAAGGGACACCTGTTCAATAATCATGGTGTCTACTCAGCATCTTGAGCTGGAATGGATTACCATATCTATGCAAAGGAGAAGTGCTCGCTATCTCAAATTTAGACAGATTTGTGAGCAATATAGAAAATGTATCAAAAATGTTTTAGATCTTTGAGCTCATCAAATGAAAAATGGGAACAAAAACAAAAATTTTATGTTTGTTTTTTTCTTGAATGTAGATGGATTTGTTTGTGAAATTTGTGCCATTCACTACAAAATGCTGTCTTAGTGTAATGCTCAGGAGAAAATGTCACGGTCAGACAGTGGGGAAATGGGAGGTTGCCCTGTCGATACATTCTGCCACAACCAGCCCTTTGTGGACATTAATGCTCTTGACATGACCTGAAATGAAAATAAGTTTGACACCCTCGAGTTATATGAACAGAACTTGCTCTTACCCTGGAATGCCTCCTGCTTCCATTTTGTTGGCTACTGTGACATCCGTAGACCAAACATCATACTGCCAGCGTTTCTGTCCCAGCACTCCTCCAAGTACTGTTCCACTGTGAACTCCAACCCTCATATCAACATTGGTTTGGGTTTTTTCACGAACATACCTAGGGTAGTTTCACAAAAATGTATGCTAAATAAAAGGCAACACAAGGTCCCCTTAAAAGAGAAAGTTCCTGTACAAAAGCTTATTTTCTTATATCTAAAAACTGAAAACAGCTAGAATACATTTTGAACCAACAATGTATAAAAGGTAATTATTTCTTAAACACAGAGAGGACAATGCACATTAGAGAATATGGAAGAATTAGAGTTTTTATCTGTAATCCTTCAGTGTAAAAATTATAAATATAAAAGCAGTGTACACAAGTTAACAAGAATTTTAAACAAAAATTCGTCAAATAACATATCATGTAACAAACTTACAAACTAATTAACTAATTTCAGTACTGGTTATATACACATTCCACCAGTATTTTATTCCATAGAGATTTTAAAGGTGTATTTTAAAGATACATACACTTTTATAATCACGGTTTTAGGTTAAATAGAGATCAAACTTCTCTCATTTTAGGTTAGTTCGAATTACCAAAATTATTTCTAGTTGCTAAATAAATAAAATTGGTGTCCATGGCAGCATGTACAGATGCAATGGCTTGGAGCATCTCTCACTGCCTTGTTTTTATTTGGTTTTATTTTCTAGTAAATGACTAGGATCATCAACAGTTAAGATCTTTTCCGCATTGGATTACGGAGTGAAGAGTGCATAATCGAGGACTTTATACAGATGCACAACAGCCAGCATGTTTGGCAAGGGATCCAGCACATCACCAACTTCAGATCAAACACCACCACCAAAATCTCTGGGGGATGCTTCACTGGCAGAGGAGATCATTCATTTCTTTGCCCATTTTGAGGCCGAATTACTGTAGCTGTCAATTCCTCCTCAGCCTGACCATCACTGAACAGGAGGTATGGAGAACCCTGAGGGTAGTGAACTCTCGGAAAGCTGATGGACCTGATGGTACTATTAGAGGAAAATCTGTAATCTAGTTCTCTGGTGGTTTTTGATATGTTTTCGGTTTCTAACGCCAGTTAGCAAAAATGATTCACACTACCCATCATCTGTTAGGGATCTATATTAAAAATATTAGGGTAATAGAGATGCCATCCTGTGTCACTGAATGCATGTCAGCCTGACCAAAGTGCTGCATCCTAATCAATTTCTTCAATGATCTCTTTAAGCTTGGAAAGAATCAATAACTTTCCATCAGAGTGATCAATATAACACTGAGGGCAAAGTCACCAACAAAGTCCTTTATAGATGGACAGATGACTGACATGAAACAGCACCAGGTCATTCCTGTACAGTATTTGGCATCACTGAGAACCACCCTAATATGGAAAGAACTATATATATATATATATATATATATATATATATATACACCACAATGTCCCAACCGGACATTGTGGTGGTGGATAAAGAACAGAGGAAAGCCGTTGTGGTGGATGTAGCAATACCAAGTGACCACAACATCAGGAAAAAGGAGAAACTGGAGAAATACCAGGGCCTCAGAGAGGAACTGGAGAAGGCCTGGAAGGTGAAGACCACAGTGGTGCCTGTGGTCATCGGGGCCCTCGGGGCAGTCACCCCCAAACTGGAGCAGTGGCTCAAACAGATCCCAGGAACAACATCAGACATCTCAGTCCAGAAATGTGCAGTTCTAGGCACAGCCAAGATACTGGAGGAGAACCCTCAAGCTCCCAGGCCTCTGGTAGAGGACCCGAGCTCAGAGGATGAAAGAGACCACCCACGGAGGGTGAGAGGGGAATTTATTTTATATATATACACATATATATATATATACATATATATATACATATATATATATATATAGTGAGAGATAGATAGATAGATAGATAGATAGATAGATAGATAGATAGATAGATAGATAGATAGATAGATAGATAGATAGATAGATAGATAGATAGATAGATAGATAGATAGATAGATAGATAGATAGATAGATAGATAGATAGATAGATAGATAGATAGATAATATTTTAAAAGACCACACCAATCCCAACAAGCCCGGTCACTATGCAGCCACAGAAAGCTCAGCAGGAACACAAACCAGCATCACCTGATCAGAAGCCCAGAGGCATTATAGAATTACACTGAACAGAAAACCACCATCTCTGATGTTTACATTAGAATCAATTCATTAGCTCCCAGTCTTAAGTATTTCCTAATTTTACTAACCAATAAGTTTGGTATAATGTGAAAATCACTTTTACTTGTTATTACTAGATAATGAGATAATTTTACTTATAAAGGAATTATCATACTGTCATGTGGCTAGCTATCAATGCACGAGATCAACATCTTGACAACAAAACATAAAACAAAAGTGTAAGAGTCAAATCAAAACATTTAAATTCATGAAATTTTCTTAATTTTGTGTTGTAGAAACATCATGTAGAATAAGCCAGAAAAAGTATTCCAATAGATGGAAATTAAAATCAGTAATTTTTTGCACTTACGAGATAGCATCCACCATTGCCAGGCCCATCCTGATGGAACAGGCAGCATGGTCTCCCCTGTATTCTGGAAGTCCACAGATGCAGTAATAGCAGTCTCCCAGGATCTTGATCCTCAATTGATGATATTTCTGACAGAAATGTACACTGAGCTTAATTAAACAGAGAAAGAGAATACATATACACACACCTCTATCTGTCTGTCTGTCTAAGTGTTTGGAGATAGACCCAGATTACAACATACACAGGCTTTTTAACATCTTTCAGGGGGGGGGGGGGGTTCTCTACATTCTCTATTGCTACAGCTAATGTGATGTAAAATCTCCTTGTTTTCTGTAAAGGAAAGTGTTTTCTCTATTTTGTTTGAAAAATGAAGTGGAAGTCTTTATCTTCCCCAAGATTTAAAATCTCTGCTGATCTTCTGTTTGGACATGTCTTTTCTTCTGTAAAATGAAGAGTCTTTTCGTTGTTCCATTAGCTTGAGTTACAGTTAAGTCCAAAACATTAACATACCTGGCTGATTTAGAGTTAAAGCAGTCTTTTAATTATAATATTTGTTTCAACAAATTTGAGAACATCCACCATACAGTCTGGACTGGAATGAGAAGGATAATCTGTGGAAAGAACTACAGATTAAGGTTATGGTGAGGAGGCCCCTGCCTTTCCAGCGGAGGCATTCAGAGGTCTCTTTGCTGGTTCCAACACCTGCAGAACTTTGTGTTTCCTCAGGACAACCTCCGGGGGGTCTGCCTAAAATGTGCCCCAATGAGACAACTCCCATAACCTCTTTGTGGAATCCTCCAACCACACAGCCATCCTCCATAGACTCTTAATTGGATCCTCTGGTCATCCATCTGAATTCCATTGACTTCACCCTCCTGAATTCTGCTTATGTTTTTGTTGTTTCTCGCCCTCCTTCTGTGGCTGCCCACATGTTGGTTGCCTCATTCTCTTTGTTGTTTCTGATGAATCCATTAATCTTTACATACTGCGCTGTGCAGTACTGAACGATGGCTAGTGCCCTTCCCCAGCAACCATTACCAAATGGTACACAACCAGGGACAAAAATAGACTTACACAGACTCATTGTGCCCACTGCTGAAAAGTTTTATCTTCCAGAATCCAGTTATCAAACTGAATGTTTCCTAAGTATAGGGCTTCACATTTTCAGGGAATTCTCTCAGTAAAGATGTTATTTAGGTAAACACATATCTGCTCCCATAATACTTTAATCACCGGACAACCCCAGAAGATATGATTTGCCCTATTTGATCCACAGAGTCTCCAACAGGTGTCTCCGATCCCCCGGTGTCTTTTCTGGAGTCACAAAATATTAAACCGTGTTTTTCCAATAGAATTCTCTCCGTGTGTTGGAGATCAAGATCATCCAGTGTAATTCGTTGATCTGTTCCCATGAGATAGATCTATTTCCTTCTTTTATCCACTTGTTTCTTATGTAGTTTATGTCAACTTGCTTAGAAGATAGAATACCATTGAAACGTCCTGGTTTAGGGTGCACAACTTAGAAGCACAACCCATGGGTTGTGCTTCTAAGGCCTCAATACACGTATTGAGGCCTTAGTTCTCATGCTGGTGGTCGCAGATTTGATTCCCAGCCTGGCGACATTTGCTGCATGTCTTCCCCCTCTCTCATAACCCTCTTTCCTGTCAAGCTACTTTCAACTAAAGGCCACTAGAGCCAAAACCTTTAGAAAAAAGTCCTGGTTTGTTTTTTTCCCAATTGTCATGTATATTTAGTTTGAAATAGGCCCTAGCTTACAGATATCTGAACAAGTCATCCTTTTCCAACCCATTAGATTTCTGAAGTTCCTCAAAACTCTGAAACACTCCCTTCTGGGTAAAGGTATAGTAAGTGGCTAATCCTTTTTGGATCCATCCTCTAAATTTCCCATCAATCTGTTTTAGTTTAAAAGCTTAATCAAAGGCACCATATGAGAATTTTTATCTGAACATCTAATTTTCAAAGTTAAACTACCTTTCTCCAAGAATCCAGCATTGTGTGTAGCATTACTCAGCCCCTCTTGTAAATCCTTGTCCATTAATACTGATATTAAAGATATTCCTTCCATTGTTGTGCCTTCCATATCTTTTTATCTTGCATCATAAGATGGAGAACATAGACAAACCACTGGTCTTAACTGAGCTGACAGGTAGACCAGTACATTGGGAAGACCCAGTCCACCTTTCTTTCTTTAACTGCAGGGTTCTGTACCTCACTCTAGCCTTTTTACCCTGCCAAATATACTGAGATATTAATCTGTCCCACTCTATGAATAGCCTGTTCAGCCCCCTCTGGAACACCACAGATCCTGACATTCTCTCTCCTAGATGGTCTCTCCAGGTCCACCAGCTTATCCTCCAGATTCGTGTGACTTTAGCAGCTCTGCTACCACTTCCTCCATGTTTTGGGTTCGCTCCCCCGTCTTCTCCAGCTGCTCCTCTACTTCACTAATCCTTGTGTTTTCTTTTTGTAAATAAATAAATGCATAAATAAATCTACATTGGTTATGCCAAAACAATTTTTTTCAAAAGCTACAAAAAGTGATTGCTTGCTTACTGAACTCAAAGATTTGTATGTGTCCTGAAAATGGCTTACATAATTTCAATTCAAGTAATGTTATTAAGCACTTCACATAAAATTACTTGGAGTTTATTTATTGGTCCCGTATTTCTGTTAGTTGATTTTTTTTTTTTTCAAAAATTTCTGACTTTTCTTAGCTTTGTTGTATAATAAGAACAGTTATTTCTTTGAGTGCCTATCTGTTTTTTTAATAATGCATTTCATTTCCTCCATTTTATAAAACAAAAATGTCTCTGCACCTTGTAACAAAGCGTGAACACCATGTAACCTACCCACCTACACTTTTGGCTTTTAACCTAGATGATAATTTTATTAAAATTTTTATTATTTCCTCATTTTTATTTGGTGCATTTTATATAGACTTTCTCTTTAATTTCATTGTTTATTATCTTTTATATTCTGCAATTAGATCAGAGCATGCTATATATAAAGTGCTTTGATTAAAAGTTGCCTTGCTACTATGATAAAGACTGAATATGGATGAATTAAGGCCAATTAATATAAACAATATTGTATAGTGACATTAATTTTTGTAAGTCAAACCGTTAAAGCAATGTGCATCAAAATATGGATTAGTCTGGCTAGAATTTTGGCTAGATAGACTTTCTGCAAGTCAATCAAGCACAGCAATTATTGGGAGTTACATTAAAAAATAATCTAATGTTGCACTCTTATGCTTCCTCTGCCCCTGTAATTAGAAGTTTTACAAACCAGTCAAAGAGGAGCAGGACATATTTGATTAATCAGTGATATTTAATCTGCAAGCAGAAACATAGTATGAGAAAAAAGCACAGCAAATAAAAAAAACATCAGGCTGGCTTTTTTTTTTTTTTTTGAGGTGCACAAAAGTGTAGTACTTTATCTCAATGTAAAGAGAAATTATGGTCTTAAACTGTTTTCTTAAATTAAAATAAATCTCCAAGGTTGTATGAAAGCAGGAAACTCACAGCAGCCAGCTTGTCAAAGCGAGCAAAGAGCTCATTGAGCAGCTTCACCAGCTCCTGGGCACTGCAAGATGACGACAGCTGGGTGAAACCCACAATATCTGCAAACAAAATACTACATGACAACAAGACACACAAGACAGCATGTTACTACAACATGCTGCTCACTTTTTTTACAATTAAAAACATTTATGGCATGATAATACAATATTTAATAATAACTTATGGGATTACTTGTTAAATGAAATAATATTTATAAGTAATCCATCTTCTTCCTATCTAACTCTTTATCACAGATATAAACAGTAAAAAAAAAAGATTCCATTTCATAAGCCACTGGAGTGATGCATTATTGAAACTGAGAAGTACAGCTAAGACATATGGAGCTAAAACAGTCTCAATATTCACAAGTGCACAATGCATTTTTCCACACGCACAGAATTAGATTTATGAATGCACAAAACAACTCAAATGCACAGAATGATTAATTTTTGCACAAACAACATTTACAAATGCACAGAAGGATTAACACTTAAATCTTTGATGCAAACACAAATGCATCTCGACAGGGGTGCTGTCATGAGGTGGCGGTTTGTGAAGGTCAGAATGAACGCAGGAGTCCAGGTTATGAAGAAAGTGATGATGAATTTAATGATGAAAGTAGCTCAAACAGTCCAGATCAGGCAGCACGGCAGAGACAAAAAGCACACAGCTAAATACCGGTAGCAACTGACACAAAGACTGAACATGGAGCAAAGTAGTCTCAGGACTATACAGTTCGACTGAGAACTACTGACGACAACCGACAAGATACATACAACAAGGATCTGACAACAGACAAAGACAACAGGTGGACTTAAATACACTGGGAGGGTGATCAGGGAACGAGACACACCTGGGAAACAATCAAGAGGGAGGACAGGACATCACAGAGACTCATGGGGAACAGGATCACAACAAACACAGAAAAAACCCAAAAATAAACACAGAAAACTCAAATCCTAACAGGCGCGGTATAGGGGGGAAAAGCGATGACAATTCTAGGGGCCCTGACTAACAGGGGG
Source organism: Poecilia mexicana (assembly GCF_051168715.1). Lineage (NCBI taxonomy): Eukaryota > Metazoa > Chordata > Actinopteri > Cyprinodontiformes > Poeciliidae > Poecilia > Poecilia mexicana. The sequence goes on along the minus strand of NW_028263385.1, from coordinate 31,441,912 downwards.
CCCTCCACAATTTAATGATTTATTTTTTGTTCATAGACATAAAAAAAAAAAAAAATCAGGGCCTTGTCAATAACAAAATTGATCATATTGTATTTTCGAAGATCGTTTTTAGCAGTAAAAATTTAATGTTCCCACTCCCAGATCAAAAAACACTCATCCATATTTGCCCTGAACCCCCCTATCTGCATTAAATGGTTCGTTCCTCCTTGAAGCGCTTCAGAGTGAGCTGTTAGCAGCAGACGGTGGGAAACAAGAACGACTGTAGCAGTTACTATGCTGCTAAGAAAAGTTATAAAATCAGGTTTTCAAAAAATAGAGAGAGAGAAAGAGAGAGAGAGAGAGAGAGAAAGAAAGGCAAGAGTAACCCAGTTTTTTTCCAAGAGAGGTAGGCTGTGTGAGATTATCAACCATTTAGCATAGTTAGCTTAGCTACAGACTGCTGTTTGCCTCCATTTCACTAGCATTTAATGAATTAAGGAAAGAAAATACCAACATATTCATATATTTAACTTGTCCCTTGTACCTTTTACCACTTAACAGATGAGTCAGTCAGTCAGCAGCTCTAACCACCGTCCCTCCTGACCCATCCTCTCCTAAGTGAAATTAAAGCTGCAGTAACTTTTATATAAATATTTTTTCACATATTTGTTAAAACTGTCATTATGTTGTGACAGTATGGTATGAGCGGTAACCTTGAAAAATCTATTTACTCTGCCTTCTCCCAGTGGCTAGAAACAACCAGTCAGTGGCAGGAGAGTTTTAGTGCTGTCCATCACCATCTCATGTGGTGCTGCTCATCTTTCCTCCCCCTCGATTTGTGCTGTGCTGCAGCTAGCATAGCACAGAGCTGTGAATGCTCAGTTTAATTAGCATTGCTACCATAGCTATGCTATGTTATGGTAGCTATGGGACCAGCTATGGTAGCATAGTTACCAATGATGGCAGATAAACGATTTTTTGTAATGATAAGTTGTTTTTCCACCATTAGCACATTTAGCAATGAGTGAATGAGGCTCATTGACAGCGCTAAGAGCATCCTACTGGTTCTGATTGGTTGTTTTGATCAGAACGGTGCATTACTTTATCCAGTAATAGTAATTCAGGAAGGAGATGGAGGAGATTGATTGTTTTCACAGATTATCTGTCTCATAACAAACTGCTACGACATGGTGACAGCTTTAACAAATATGGAGAAAACATATTTTTTATTATTTATATATTGCAGCTTGAATAAAATGCAACTACATAGCATTTTTGAGAAGTCTGGATTTTGCTCATTGCTTTTGACTGTTGCTCATGGGGAGAGACATTTCAGTATCTAAAACTAAAAGAAAAAAATTTAAGCAACCTACTTGCATACTGGATGTGGACTGTTGGATTGTGCTAATTATCAGAACTGAATCAAAGAAAGCAAGGCAGATGCAACATTTTAAAATTGTGATGCTTTTTATGGTTTAGATAGACTCAAAAAATTTTAACAGCAGCTCTGCAGAGGGAGGGGCGTGGGGGGGGGTAAACAAATTTTTTTGTCAGGGGGCCCATGATTCCTGGCGGCGCCCCTGGATCTTGATATAAATACTAATTCTGGCCTGTGGGCTTCACTGCATTTGTGTGTGAATTTTGAGATTCTTCCAAGTGGCTCAATCCACAAATGTCTTTTTTTAAACAGGGAATGTTCAGCAACCAGTCAGATACAGACCTTTTGGAATGGGTTAATGTGACTGGCTTATACAAAAGTTACCCAAAGTGGGAAAAAAGTGCATGAATCATCCTCTGCATGTGTGGATCATTCTGCATATTTGTGACTTGTTTTGTGCATTTGTGATGTAATGAAGAGAACTTCAATACTGGGACTATTTTACTTAAGTCACTGTATAGCACTTTAAAAGCACTTTTTGCACTTTATTAACAAGCACTTTATTTAGCACTGCACTTTAAGCAGAGATTTGCACATAAATAACAATTTGCACACGAGAAGATTTAATTGTGTTTCTTGAGTATTTTAGTAATTAGCATGTAGCCTTTTGTTCTGGGCTCTGCACAGCTGCTCCTCATTGAGAAGTGAGCTGGTTGCCTGTGGAGGGAGGATAATTGTTACTCAGAGCTACTGGTGGGTAAAACTGAGCAAATGTTTGTGCATAATCTGTTAGGTGTGGAGTGCTGATATTAAGTGACTCACCTGTCTTTTCTGTGTCCTCTCCAGGGTGTTTGGACAAATACAACCCCAGGGGTCCAGACACCATTTACAGGTTCCGGGAGAGGCCATTGAAAAGTGGGGGGAGGGGGGGATCATATATGGGTTTCTGTGGTGGCTTCATTTGGTGTAAGATAAAACATAAAATATTTATAAAAAGTAAATGGAAATGTTTGTAATTTGGTAAAAGGTATTTTATTTAAATAGATGGAGATTGGTGAATTGAGATCCCCCTGTGAATTGGAAGTGGTTTGGTCCGTCACAGCTGAGACTATTTAAGCCTGCAGTTTCACCTGTGAAATGTGTGTTGATGCTGTGAGAAGAATAAACCCACTGCTGTTTCCACCTGACTCTGCCTCAACTAGTCTTCCTCACTGTAAAATCCAGCCGCAAAAGGCCGCCTTGTTGCATGTGAATATTGAGACTGTTTTAGCTCCATACTATGATTAAGTGCACAAGATTTATAGGCAATATCTCTCAATAGAAGAATGTTTATGTACGGAAGCGCATTGCTATCATGCAGTAAAAAAAATTTTTCGATCGCTATCTCGTTATAACGAGTTACGTATCTCGTTTTAACGACTTACGTATCTCGTTTTAACGACTTACGTATCTCGTTTTAACGAGTTACGTATCTCGTTTTAACGAGTTACGTATCTCGTTATAACGACTTACGTATCTCGTTTTAACGACTTACGTATCTCGAGATACGTAAGTCGTTAAAACGAGATAATTTTAGGTCCAGGAAGTGGCGGTATTATGCTAGGCTAGTACAGTGACTAACATGAATTGGTCAGGTTTCCCTTCATGTTTGGTCTACAACATGTAGAGATACGGATGCTGCTTTGCACTGTGGTTAAAACCATTAACAGCATGCCTACTCTGACAAGATCCTAAACAGAACGGGACTGCACAGAAGGAGACGTCAGTCCGGTCCTCTAGCTGTGGCGGCGTTCCTGACTGGATCGAAGCTGAAGTTGGCTTCCGATTGTAGCTTCTGATTCGGGAAATGGCTAAAGGGAGATTATAACGGAGGCTCAGACGTATTTGATGAACATTTTCTGGTCAGATTTTTTTATTAGAACAGTACACTTGCTGAACAACGGCAACGGCTGTTCGTAACCAAGCAACCGAAATCAACAGAAGGCTAGGTAGTGGCAAAAGACAAAACTAGATCCTGTTAAGCATTCTTCAAAATAAAAGACTTCCTCTCTCCAAAATAAATCATAAATCAGCAAAAGCTGAATGGCCTCCTTTAAGCGTCTTGAGAAACAATCACCTAATGATCCCGATTCATAAATCTCTACTCGGCTTGGCTCCAGCATACTTAAACTTTCTTTAACATAGGTCTGTTAATTCCCATTCTTTACGTTTTTACAATATTTTTCTTTTGCATGTTCCACGTTTCCAAACTGAAAAAGGGAAGCAAGCTTTAGTGTGATGGCTCCTACAGCCTGGAATCAGCTCCAGTCTGAAATAAAGATGTCAAAACTGGTTCCACTGGACTTATTTCGAGCAATTCTTAAAAACAGACGAGATTCTCTTAAACGGTGTCACTGTTTTTAAATTCTTTTCTACTGTTTTACACTTCTGCATATAATTAATTTTATTTTGTAACCAGGTTGCTGTGTGTTGCAGACTTCTACCCTGGTCCCTCTTGAAAATAAGATAAGATGTGTATCTCAACGGGGTTTACCTGATAAAATAAAAAAAATAAAATAAAAAATAAATTATAATATTTGTCAAATATTGGTCAAAGATTTTTAATATTTGTCGACAAACAAGGAGCAAAGAAGAGACACCTCTCCTTTACCATATAGGTGACTTACAATAATGTCTTCTAATGAAGACAAAGAGGGTAGATAAAGATTATTGTGTTGCTTTGATAAAATAAAACTCTGAACTTGAAGATAGTTATAGAAATATTTTGTAGGAATAACATGTTTGTTTTTAATTTCTTCAAGTTACATAAATACCTTCCCAGGAAAAAGATCAGACACTTTAGTTATATCCTTAGCAGTTTAAATCCTGCTCTACATGGATGAACATTACATCGGATAGTTGTTGCATTTCTCCCAAATAATCAAGTGTTTTTAGCCAGATCATCATTGTATTTTTCAGAAATGGGTATTTTGTTTGCTTAATTAACCTTTTCCTGCCTGATGAGTACATGTACAAGTCTATAGCAATAGAGATCAAGTGGGACACAATAGTAAGCCATGCTGGGGGCTGTCTGGCAGTAAAGTAAAACATTGCTGCCCTGATCTGGGTTGAAATAACATAATAGGTTTGATAATTGTTAACACCCTCTGTCATATGGCAGATATAAGAGAAACAGTTTCATTATTGGGCGTTTACCATTTAAGTGAAGTTGGAAAAAGTTATATTTAGCTCCTTAAAGAAGAAGGGGAGTGAGGAAATTGAAACTGATTGGAAAACATATAAGAATTTTGGTAATATTGTAATTTTTATAATATTGATGTGACCAATTAAGGAGATGGGTAGCATCTTTAACTATTAAACTTTTAAAGCTAACATACTTAGACACTTCCGACCTGGAATAGATTATTCATCTCTGATGCTACGTTGCATCACTATAAATTGGAATCTGAAAAGTTGTTGGCATTATTATCCCAGCTGATGGATCCTTGTAAGCCACACAAAAAGGCAGGTGCTCTAGGACAAAAAAGTGAAAGAAAACAGAAGGTTAAAATAATAACAAATATTGTAAATGTGATAGGAGTTTATTTCTAATGCACTCCAGATGCAAAAATATTTTTAAATCTCTCATTACTGAGGTTTCAATTCAGATAAAGATTTCACAAATCACAAACTAGGTTTGAAATATTCTGCCATTAGCGTAGATTAGAATAATCTACTCCAGATTTGAAGTGTCGATGTATGTTCGTTTTTAAAGCATAACAAATGATTTCTTAACATTTATATGTTAAATATAATTTCCAGTTACTTATTTACAGTCATATGTCAAGTCATATGTTAAGTATAATTTACATGATAATTATTATTCACCGAATTTAACTTGATTGTACACAATTCCAAAAGGTGACGTGAAAAATAATTAAATTCAAAGCTTTGTGTATGATTTATTTTGGAGAGAGGAAGTCTTTTATTTTGAAGAATGCTTAACAGGATCTAGTTTTGTCTTTTGCCACTACCTAGCCTTCTGTTGATTTCGGTTGCTTGGTTACGAACAGCCGTTGCTGTTGTTCAGCAAGTGTACTGTTCTAATAAAAAATCTGACCAGAAAATGTTCATCAAATACATCTGAGCCTCCGTTATAATCTCCCTTTAGCCATTTCCCGAATCAGAAGCTACAATCGGAAGCCAACTTCAGCTTCGATCCAGTCAGGAACGCCGCCACAGCTAGAGGACCGGACTGACGTCTCCTTCTGTGCAGTCCCGTTCTGTTTAGGATCTTGTCAGAGTAGGCATGCTGTTAATGGTTTTAACCACAGTGCAAAGCAGCATCCGTATCTCTACATGTTGTAGACCAAACATGAAGGGAAACCTGACCAATTCATGTTAGTCACTGTACTAGCCTAGCATAATACCGCCACTTCCTGGACCTAAAATTATCTCGTTTTAACGACTTACGTATCTCGTTATAACGAGATACGTAAGTCGTTAAAACGAGATACGTAAGTCGTTATAACGAGATACGTAACTCGTTAAAACGAGATACGTAACTCGTTATAACGAGATACGTAAGTCGTTAAAACGAGATACGTAACTCGTTAAAACGAGATACGTAACTCGTTATAACGAGATACGTAAGTCGTTAAAACGAGATACGTAACTCGTTATAACGAGATACGTAAGTCGTTAAAACGAGATACGTAAGTCGTTAAAACGAGATACGTAACTCGTTATAACGAGATACGTAAGTCGTTAAAACGAGATACGTAAGTCGTTAAAACGAGATACGTAACTCGTTAAAACGAGATACGTAACTCGTTATAACGAGATACGTAACTCGTTAAAACGAGATACGTAAGTCGTTAAAACGAGATACGTAACTCGTTATAACGAGATAGCGATCGAAAAAAATTTTTTACTGCATGATAGCAATGCGCTTCCGTATTTATGCCTCTAAATAATTTACTCATGAAAAAGCAACTGAAACTAATTACTACCCTAGGTCTGTTGCATGAATGTGGAAATAATAGCAAAGTTTAAAAATAAATTGCAATTTGTATACTTAAATTAAAGGTTGAATCATTGAACTGACACAAGTCAATATGTACAGTAGGTCTATTCCATCAAGGGACCTGCAGTAGTTGTTAAAATATTAACATAATAGCTACACATTAGCAATTTTGTATTGCAGGACACATGGTTGGTACTGAATACATGCTGAGAAAGGTTCACAAAATTTTGACTTTTCATTACTTTATCAGCTGCCCTTGGTTTTATAGATAGTAAACCCTAATAGCGTCTAGCAAGACACTGGAAGTACTGCCAGTCAGAAGAACATGATTACCAGATTCCATTTATTGTTATCGCTACTGCAAATAGCTTTTTACCAATTGAGTTTTTTTCCCCTTTTCCTCTAGGAAGAAAATTAATGCTTGATTTTTAAAAATAAACAGAGTATATTATGTGCAAACAAGGGCTTCAACTTTACCATTTCACTTCCCCAAAATGCTATGAGTTTCATATTGTACTCTATTAAGCTCTGCCAACTGGGAGATGGTAGAAGAGTCACCCCTGGCTGGCAGGATGTACCACAGTGTTACAGGCATTCATGATGTCAAGCTGCCATGTGTACATGAGAAAAAGACAGTAAAGAAGACGCAAGATCACATCTATGATTAAATCAGCATTCATAAAATAATTGTTGAGAAAAAATGTAGCCACTTTTTTTCTTTGGGCTTCAACTTATAGATATTGAGTAACTGAATTTGATTAATTTATGTGTGTTAACTAGCTCCACCATTCTATGACCAGAATATCAAAACAGCTAAAATGAGCAGTAGTATGTCATTTTATTGTTTTAAGTTTCCAAACAATTTCCAAGTTTAGTTTATTAACTAAGTCAGTAACATTGAATCAAGACTGCTCAGTCTGTGAGATTCTCAACAGAAAAAAGTGCAAATGATTCCCTGACAGGTACATTTTTAGTCTAACAGAAAAACTTTGTAAAAAGTTTGTAAAAAATAATTTCCAACTTCTTCAGTTTGTTTTTCAAAAGGTACATAGTTTTTAAAACATTTTTTGTGCAAAATTTGCAATTATATTACTTATATTCCAGTTTGTCAGAGGAGATGAAATGTGCATAACATTTTACATTCACAGTAAATAGGCTTCATATTTCTGAGAGCTACAGTTACTTGCTTACGAAGATGTAGCCAGACTAAGAGATTGTTTTTTTGCTTGTTTGAAATATAACACAAAACTTGTAATAATACAATATAGTTGTAATTTTATTAGAATTCTACACCACATTTGTGATAAAATGAGGAATATTGAGGGTCTTGTGAAGTTATAGTTGGTATTGGTTTTACAAATAAGGAAATACTTCATCTTTTAAAACACCAGAATAAAATCATCAGCCAAATGATTGTTTAAACTACTTTTTATTTCAAAGAACCAGACTTGCTGAGCTGGTCATGTCAGATCTTGATAACTATCAAACTTTTTTTTAATTAAAATTACATTTTTTTTCTCATCTTTTGACTGTGACGACTTTGTAGTATATCTGTTCTCGTAATATTATGACTTTATTCTTGTAGTTAAAAAAATATATTAGTCTGGCCCTAAAACTCCATCATGCTTGCTTTACTAACCTCTGCCATGATTTTTCTTTTCACTGTCACAAACTTCTCCATCTCTTCTCTATGGCGGTGGATGTGTTTCAAAACATCTGCGCTTCTACCCTCAGCTCTGAACCAGTATTTCAGTGTAGACTACCTCTTCTACTGGCTTGAACAGGCAGCCTGTTGATTGATTTGAACACTGCTGCCACCTAGTGACTGGAGGTTTGTTTATCAGTCAAGCATGAGAAAAGAGGACAACTATAAAGTCCTGCTTCTGACGCCCATAGTCATGATGCTCAGCCCCCCAGCCCGCTGCCCCAGGGGGCGCACCCCACTATTTCAGAAGTACTGCTTTAGACAGACTTACCGCAACATACAGCCAAGTTACCTGACATTTTCATGCCTGTACATGTACATGGTGTTGAACTGTTGCATCTCTTTTTGACTGGGCTCCTTCTTCATATCCTGAAGCATCTCATCAGCTATATGCTTGGGAAGAATGGAGAGCAGGAGACGTTCCTGTAGAGCACATGACAATAAATCACAGACATGAACCATACTTGTGACTGAACACATACTTTGATTTACTTTGACATTCCATGCTTTCTCTTTATTCTCTACATACTCTATAATGTATTTATAATGTGTAAAAAGCACAATAAACTTGAAAACAACTATCTTCCAGGATCCAGGGTTGATTAGATTTTCAAGTTTCTTTATTTTTATCCTCAGCCTTAGTTTCTGTCTTTAGATTGAACATAGGTTTAGTTCTGTGTGTGTAGTTTCATCTTTGTATTTAGTTTATATTTTACTACAGTTAGATTTATGTTTTGCCTGTTTCCTAGTTAATGTTTTCTCCTCCTGTGTCAGTACCCCCACTCTCTCACTCTCCCTGTCTGGTCTCCACCCTCAGCTGCAGCCTCTTCCCAATCAGCCACCAGTGCTCCGTCCAGTAATCATGCTCCCAGTTTATAAGCTTTTTACTTTCTGACAGTCCACTTCTGAAGAAATGTCTTCTTCTGGACCTGAGTTTCTCAAATTCATGGATGGAATGAATCAACAAGTTATCAAAGCTACTTCTTTTCTTAGTGCTCACAAAGCAGACTTTACTCCATCAAAACCAACTGGCTCTGATTACCCAGAGCATCCACCACTCTGTGTATCAGAGATCGGAGATTTCAGACAGTAGCTTTGCACCTGTCTTCCTCTAGAATGGGCCATTTTAACTCTTTCAAATATCTGAGAATTGAGGTAAAAACCCATACACAAACTCTGACGCTAACTTTGTACAAAAGCTCAACATGTGTAAAAATTTCTTCATTGACTTTAATGAGCTTTTATCTTTTATATGCATTGATAGTGACTGTTTAACAATTGTGGGAGATTTCAACATCCATGTTGACAAGTCTGAAGACAGAGGGGCAACAAAGCTGTGTGACATACTTGAAAATTTTGGTCTAAATCAGCTTGTTAAATAAACACACAATTGAGGTCACACACTGGACCTGGATATCAGTAAGGGTGTGAATATTTCCAATATCTGTAACTGATTGTCGCCCTGTCTGACAAAGATGCTCCTCCCGGTGGGACGTGCCCTTAACACCTCACCAGGGAGGTGTCCAGGAGGCATCCTTACCAGATGCCCGAGCCACCTCAACTGGCTCCTCTCGACGTGGAGGAGCAGTGATTCTACTCTGAGTCCCTACCGGATGACCGAGCTTCTCACCCTATCTCTGAGGGAGATCTCAGCCACCCTACGGAGGAAACCCAGTTCGGCAGCTTTTATCCGTGATCTCAATCTTTTGGTCATGACCCAAAGCTCATGACCATAGATGAGGGTGGGAACGTAGATCGACCGGTAAATCGAGAGCTTCGCTTTTTGGCTCAGCTCTGTCTTCACCAAGATGGACCGGTACAGGGCCCGTTTCACTGCAGACGCTGCACCAATCCTTAGCCAATCAGCTACTATCATAAAACACTCTTTCACAGACAACACAGCAGAAACATTTAATCAAATCTACTCTTCTTCCTCGCCTTTAAGCTGTAACCATGTAGATGAGTTGGTAGATAATTTACATTCTAAAATTTCAGGTACCATTGATTTCACTGCTCCCACTGAAATGAAGGTTGTGTCTGGTAGGAACAAGTTTCCATGGAGAAATGCACAAACAGTTAGATCTGGAAGACAACTTTGCCGTAGGACCGAACGTAAATGGTGTAAAACTCAACTTCACGTTTATTATGAGATCTATAAAGAAAGACTGCATAGCTATCACTCAACACTAAAACATGCAAGGGAACTGTTCTTTGCTGAAATCATAAAACAAAAACCTTAATGATGGTTGAGCTTTATTTGCAGCACTTGACAGGCTCTTAAGACTTGAGTAGGACTCTCTGGTCCAGTATGCAACTGGTTCAAATCTTACATAAAGAACTGGGATTTCTTTGTTTCAATAGGAAACTTCTCATTGAAGCGGACAGAAGTCAGATGTGGGGTACCCCAAGGTTCAATCCTAGGACCATTCTAATTCAATATTTATATGCTCCCAATAGCTCAGGTTATAACAGTAAATAGGATTTGTTACCATAACTACACAGATGATATACAGCTTTACATTACGATGTCACAAGGAGACTCTGAACCCATCCAATCACTGAACAGATGCTTAGAACAGATAAATGTGTGGATCTGCCATAACGTTCTCCAGCTGAACAGAAACAAAACTGAAGTTATTATTAAGGAGGTTATTATCTTTGGACCTAAAGAGAAACGATGTAGAGTCAACACACAACTTCAGTTATTACAGTTAGAAACCAGCGATCAGCCCGAAACCTGGGAGTAGTGATGGACTCTGACCTGAACGTTCAGAACCACAAAGACAGTTACAAAGTTGGCCTTCTATCACCTGAAGAACATCTCCAGGATTAGTGTCTCAGCAAGATCTAGAGAAACTCATCCATGTGTTTCTTTAGTCGCTTGATTACTGCAACAGTGTCTCCACAGGTCTGACTAAAAAAATCAATCCTCCAGGTCCATTTGATCCAGAACGCTGCTGTTCATATTCTACTAAAACCAGAAAGATAGAGCACATCACCCAAGGTAAAAAGTCAATACACTGGCTCCCTGGACCTCAGAGAACATACTTTGAGATACTGTTGGTTTATAAATCACTGAACGGCTTAGCACCACAATACATTAAAGACATGCTGATGTTGTATCAACCTTCCAGACTCCTCAAGTCTTCTGGTTTCTGATCTGCATGTAGTGTTTCAGTTGTTGACTGTGTGTTTCTATGACTTTGTATTTTTGTGTTTTTATGACATAAAGCGGGCTGCACATTGGTGCAGTTGGTAGAGCTGTTGCCTTGCAGCAAGAAGGTTCTGGGTTCAATTCCCAGTCCAGGTCTTTCTGCATGGAGTTTGCACGTGTTCTCCCTGTGCATGGTGGGTTCTCTCCAGGTACTCCGGCTTCATCCCACAGTCCAAAACCATGACTGTGATGTTAATTGGTCTCTCCAAATTCTCCCTAGGTGTGAGTGTGTGTGCATGGTTATTTGTCCTGTCTGTCTCTGTGTTGCCCTACGACAGTCTAGCGACCTGTCCAGGGTGTACCCCGTCTCTCAAAAATGTTTCTTTCAGAATGGGCCCGGAATGTTAGCTGGAGATAGGCACCAGCACCCCCCTGACCCCACCAGGGACAAGGGTGTTAGAAAATGGATGGATGGATGACATAAAGCGCTTTGTTGCTGAAATGTGCTATACAAATACAACTTGATTTGATTTTGATTTGACTGTCCCACTTATTACAGTAAAATATTTACAATAGAGCCCTTGCAGAATGAGGTCACGTGCACAAGATCCTGCCCCCTCCCCCTTTAAGTGTAAGCAGTGCTTACACTTAAATGTCTACACTAATTGTCAACACTATGATAACAAGATAACAAGGTCAGGAAAAACTTTTAATTAAGAAAAAATAGCAAGGGAGAGGGAAGTAGTGGACAACCGTAGCATGTAGATGTGAGGTGAAATTCTGTGTGTTTAAACAAAAAAAGGCGACCCACACACAAACTCTGACAGATCATCAGCAGAGCAGGTGTTTAAATGAGCTAATCATCTAGTTAGACTAGCTAATAGCAGCTAACTAGATAATAAATAATCTACCACAAAGATTACTTATTAATGATGCAAAATAAACATCAAGCCTAAAAACATAATACTGAATGTTCTGTTCTTTGTGTAGGAAATTTTTAAGTCTGTGAGGATTTGAGTTTTCTGTGTGTTTATTTTTGGTTTCCTTGTCCAGTGAGTCTCTGTGTTGTCCTGTTCTCCCCTTGATTGTTTCCCAGCTGTGTCTAGTTTCCCTGATTACCTCCAGTGTATTTAAGTCCACCTGTTGTCTCTGTCTCTTGTAGGGGTCCTTGTCTAATGACAGATGTCGTCGTGTCAACGCTGTTGTTCCTGTCTGTGTGCCTAAGGCTCCAGTTTCCCTGTGTTGCCAGTGTTTGGATTTTGTTTCTCAGATTCATCATTAAACCTATCATCTTCTAATTATGTCAACCTGGGCTTGTTGCGTTCATCCTCACCATCACCAACCGCAAATCATGACAAAGTTTTTTTTGGCATTGAATCTTGATACTTTAGTGGCGTTGTTGTCAATCAGTTGCTATGGCAACAAGTCTGTGTGTATTGTAGCCGACACAGGGAACAACAAAAATACGAGAGGTTTTGAATCATTCTTCAAAAGTTTTTCCGAGTTATTTTTCCCATTGCTGTGGCGCTGCACTGAATTAATAATACCAACATCTTCAGTTTCATTTTGCTAACAAAATTATTGTACCACAGCAGCCTGGCTATGGATGGCATGTAAAACAACAGTCTTTTTTCCCTCCAGTGTTGTGCCCATATGCAAAATTTCCAGAGGTAAATGATAGCATGCAAGGTGTCTATAGGTCTTCTGACCTGTTGCTGGCTTTGCTCTTCTAGGTTAAGTTTAACTTCCAGTGACTGTCTTGCTTCCAGAAAAGCCTTTCGATGCTTCCGGTCAGCCATGTAGTACGATGTGACACCCACGGTGATGGCACAAATATAGATCACAATGTTGGCCAGTAGCTTGAAAACAAACATGAAGAGAGATTCAAAATTAGAACTCAGGGTTAGATGAGGATATACATCTATTTATGAACTATTTGACTACAAGAAGCCCTATACATAGTTCCCACAAGTCTGAACCAGAAGTGATCCACACTGTCTTAGTATATACCAAGACCATTTGTTTGCACAATGCGTAGCAGACCCATGGCTTCGAGACCAACAAAAAAGAAAATATCTGGACACAACCGATGTGCATAAACAAAGCTGTTGCTTTCAGGAGGGACCCATATGAGATAGAGAAGTACAGTATGTCAGTCAATGTGGCGAGGCTCCCTCCAATCTCATGTTACAAGATAGTTAACTAACTAGTGAACAGGGTATTAATGCTATAATCTGTGTTAAATCTGTCTATAACATTTTTAATCCTGGGCAGATTACAAAAAATAAATAAATGCATTTTCAAAATTGATGGGGACAAACAGCAGAGATGTACATGCAATCACCGTGATCATGAATATCATTAATATCTGCTTTCAAGGATTTTTATTTATTCTTAAATTTCCATAGTGGAGTATTTAAAAACAAAAAAAACAAGAATTGGTTGCTTATTTTGGGGATTTTTTTCTAATTAATTGGACATAGTTGCATACATACGTAGTTGCCTACAAATAAATAAGGAAACATTATGTCCACATTTTTGAAGCTATCAGCAAGTTTTTGCCAGAGATTTCTTGCCACAGTTGACACCAGAGCTGACTGGGAGCGAAGACAACAACAATGGTGACTCCTGAAGCAGCTGGAAAAACTCTGAAGGTCAGCAGTTCATAGACTGTGGACAAGTGTTGTTTCTTCTTTAAACAGTGTTTAATGGCAATACTTTCAATGGTTAAACTGTAATGGTATAAAGTTCACAAATAAGTTTAAGATTTAGCTATGTTTAATTACGGCGTGGACAGCTGAGTGGAAAATTCACAGATCACACTTTACTCTTGAAAATGTCTAAATGAAATGTTGTTAAAACAAATACTGTTTCTCTCTAATCTTAGTGACCAAATGGTGATTCACACTAAAACAAATCATTTGAGATTTAAGAAACACCTTGGGCTGCCTCTGGATCAATTCCCAACTTTACCAACTTGTTTCCAGATTTACTACCTGGCTTTTCCCATTGTTAGACCACACATTTATAATTTTTTGTTCCAGTTTATTTCAAATTATTAATGTGTCTATTACACAATCACATTTTCATCAAGAAGATGAATATATGTGGGCTTGTGCTTGTTAACCAAGTTTTGTTTGTCTCCAAAACCACCTCAGCCATCTGGCCCCGTTTCAGAAAGCGGGGTAAGTGCCAACTCAGAGTAAGTTCAAGGGTAGGGATGTGCAGACCCTGGGTTTTCAGTTTCAGAAACCCAGGCGAATCCAGTTACTACTACAACTTACACTGTGAGCCAAGACAGAGTGTTGGTTCACTCCTCACCTCTGTGTATGACTAATTAGTTTCTTGATCACTCCTTTAGAAAAAACACAGACATAAAATAAAGCGTACCACAGCACTGGGAACTCCACCGAGTTAGAGTTGAATAGCTCTGGCCCCCAAGAAACTGTGGCAAATGTTCCTTATTTTTATTTCTGAAAGATGACAACTCTACCACCTCTCTCCCATGTCTCCACCTAAATATGTTCTTTCCAGCCAGACATTTTCTGCTAGATTGTATAATGCCTGAGAGCCTGTCTAGGGTTTCTTCTTGCCTTGCCTTGACCTATTGTTTATGACCATGGCCCATTTCTGACCTCGACTAAGGACTATGTCTTGGGATACTTCTGCCACTTTTGAATCTGGTTACTCAAACTGGACAGAGCTTCTGGAAATAGGCACCAGCATCCCCACAACCCTGCATGGAAAAGCTGGTGTAGGCCATGTTTGTCTGTCACAAACATGTAACTAAATCTAGACGTCACAAATTATAAGCTCCACATTTTAAGTACAGTCACAGAAATTACAGAAGAACACTAGTTATTTCTGTCCAAAAGTTCATTCCTGTCTATCACTGAAGAACATTTATTAACCCAGGTTAGCTTACGACAGTATTTCTCAATTCCTGTCCTCGAGGACAACTGCCTTGCATGTTTTAGGTGTTCCCTCTGCATGCAATCAAGTGCATGGAGAGGAGGTCATGCAATCATTTGAGTCAATTGTTCTACAACAGAGACACATCTAAAACAATTACATAAGAACATAAGAGCCACAATAGAGAAACACTAGTGTGAGACAATCTCACTGACCCAACTTCCCCCCCTCAAGTGTTACCTGTCTGGCGAGCGCTGAGCCCTGGATGTTCTCCTGCTGCTGCTGAGCAATGGTGACTCCAAGAACCAGGGTGTGAACCCCACAGGATACAGTAGTGATGAGCACAATGGGTGTTAGTCTCAAAGGCAGAGTAAGGAAAAAAGAAAAGCTGAAGAAGGCCTGCCAACCCACTGTGTCACTAGCCTGGTGGAAACGAGCATAATTTAGACCCAAGTGGCAAAATATCTGTAATGCGATAAGGACCCAGAGGGAATAGGGCACAAAACGTCTTGAGATCCGGTCTGGTAACAACCCAAAGCGGCACAGCAGGTAGAGAAGAATATCTCCTGCCAATCCCACAGTTGCCACAGAAACAGATGCAAGTTTTTCAGAGGTATAAACCACTGCACACATGATGAGGATGTAACTATCAAAAAGAGCAGCAAACACAACCAGCACCAAAAGTGTTTCATGTCTCTGCCTTCTGAAGTAGGTCTGGTAGAGATTCTCCAACGACTCTGGTGCAAATGTCAGGCGCATAAACCGTGGCAGGCAAAGGCAGGATCCAGAATTTCGAACTGTAACCTCGTGTGTTCGCCCAACAGCCTGCCCCGGATCAGAGGGCAATGTCACAGAGCAGTCTGCCGAATACTCCACAGAGTACTCTGGTTCAGAAAAAGCTTGATTGCGAGGCATGGTGAAAACTGAACCAAAATTTTCAGTCTTGTTTTAATCAAAGAATATAAGGCATGTTGTCCTGCAGCAGTGGATTAATATAAAAATAATGTTCAAATGTATCACTTTTCTCTTTGCAGAGTGGTCTTGATTCTTCTGAGCACACACAATCGAGTGTTCTCATAGCTTACAGAACTGGACAGATGTATTCTTTCATCACAGCACTGATGTCCCCTTAGTCCAATGCAGTCAATCAATGTTCTGTCACCAGCACAGGGTAGTTCTATCGTTTATCAGAAAGATGAATCAATACTGATTAGATGCTTCAAAATTCATTAACAATATGTGACTTTCTGCTATATTCCATATTTGTCTATTTTTTAAGAATTTGTTTCTTCATCATTTCTCTGAATTGAATAGTGTTTCCTTCTTCATCTTTCCATGCCTGAATACAGATAGACAGAAAGTTTAGCACATAGATATTTATACCCATCCAATAATAGCTGTAGCATAGATTATGTCCACAGATAGATAGATAGATAGATAGATAGATAGATAGATAGATAGATAGATAGATAGATAGATAGATAGATAGATAGATAGAATAAAGTATCTGTCTTGCAAGTGATTTTATATATATATAGACAACATGTGGATGTTGGCCTGCATAGCAACATGTTTGCTCCCTCACACAGGTATGTTGTGGAAGCACGTCTAAAATCTAACATCCTAATCTTACATACCTACAGCCTATACATTACTTTTTTTCACTGCTTATCGACAGGCAACCTCATCTTCGGTTGCAAAAGCCTCAATTAAAACATGTACATATTACACACACTCCTCTGACTAGGATTTTTCCTTCATCCCCTTATTCTCCAATCCTTATTCCCTGTTTCCATGAACCTAGCATGCAGGACACATTTCATTTCTATAAGCTGTTCTGGATGTTTGGGAAATTATGTACATCATATGTCCTCCTACTTCCACTTACCTTCAGTAACGCCAGATTATGTCTCATTGTTTGTGCTAAATATAATTACCATTAGAATAACGAGGCTTCTCGCAGTCCTCTTGAAATGCTGCAGTTTACAATAACACAGCCATACGGAGGGAATATTTTTCATCAAAATAAATAACCCAGTGAGAGAAAATAAACGTAAAAGAGACGTAAAAGAGAGAGTCACCCTGACTTAGCACCGCATCTGTGTTCTCAGCAGAAAACGGAAAACCAAAAGCAATCAAAGATGTACATGATGATGTCGCCTTGACTACTGCTGTTGATACGAACGATGCGGCAATACCATCGCCATCTTGGTACGGGTTAGAGGGCTCCTCCCTCTAACATGACGTCCTAGTCACTCGGAAATGTAAATTCAAACACTCATATTTAATATATTTAAATATGTTCTGATGAGGCCCATTTGTCAGATTAAAAGTGCTTTAACTTTAAGTGAAATATAATTAAAAGGAATAAAGTCGTTAAAAGGCCAGTCTATATGTAATGACTTAGTGAATTGATTTACTGAACGAACTTTTCAAATTCTAAATTACTTAATGCATCGGTATATATACATCCATATTCAATAAACTTATCTTACTGACAAATTAATTCATGTCATGATTTACTACATATATTTAGTACAGAGACAGTGATGATGTTGAGCCTTTATTTTTGATAAGGATCATTTTCTACATACATTTTTTTCTGCTAAAGTTGTGACATTTAAAATTACATTACACCAAAACAATAAACTTCTGCACTATGGTGCATCAGAAAAGTATTCACAGCACATCACTTTTTTTCACATCTGAACTACGTTACAGATATTAATTTCAAACTGTAATAAATACCTCTATTTATTACCATATCTAAACCATATCTTCTAAGCATAGAAGACTCTTTGGTACCTGAGCCTTGTCATCTTTCCTGTTGACAACTGGTTCTTTCTCCAGGTGCTCAGCACTTAGATGTAGTTCAGACAGGGTTTCTCTTAACAGCTTTCGATGCGACAAAAACAGCAACAAGGTGTTACACTTGAGAAGCCACTAGCAGCCTTCTTAAGGCTAAGTCATAAAGAAAAGTAGTTAAAAAGCCTCTCTACTGGACTATCTTGTCCATCTTGAGTAAAATTCATCACCACTATTTTGACCTCAGGATCTTGAAATGTCTTTCAAGATCTCAGGGATTTTTAGCCATCTGTTCTCGGGTTCACACAAGAAATCTGGACCAGAAAGCCATTCATCAGATGTTTAGTGTCTGACCTCTGCACCCCTACAGGTTAAATCTGCATGGTTTCTTGAAGTATTTACATACATTCATTAAGATGCGTTGCACAGTTTATACATATCTGACTCTCAGTTTGCTACAAAGATTTTGAATCTAGAAGTATAATTTTTACAGTACTTCAAAACAGAAGGGCTGTCTGTCCAAAAGACATGCTTGCAGGGTTAGGGGTAGACAGGTCCATTTGTAACTCCTTCCTCAATAACTTGTGCATCCTGCTAGCAACCACTGCAGCAGTCAGCTCTTTACAAGGAATAGTGACAGGCTTCAGAGAAGCTACATGTGCCGCACACATCACAAAACAATGAGATGCCTGCTAATCATGACCAAAATTGGAAGAAATTATTGTATTTTATTTGTCCATTGCAAGCACAATAAAAATTCAGTATTTTCTCTTTTTTTTAAATGAAAACTTACATTTAAAGAAAACCCTATTAAGGTGCCCTTGCTCACATGGATATATTATTCAGAGGGACTCCACATATCTCAATGAGAGCTAATACTCTCTCCGCGAACAAAATTGCTTTAATATTTCTAGTAAGTGATTACATCTGCTACTGAAGTTTGGGCTATTTTCTCCTGTCATTATCCACTTCACCTGTATGAATACATACAGGCCATTAATGGATCACTAATCTTAATTTCGTAGCTTAACTAATTTTATCACGCCGTGATAAAAAGTTGTAGTACACTAAACAATATGTTAGCTGTTGTTAAAACAGCAAGACAAATATGTTTAACTATGGCAACCCGTGACAATTTAGAGGCCGCCTGACTCTTTCTACTTACTATATATGAGGGAGAGGTGGACCTGGAGGGATACACCTCCTCTGTTCTAGGCTTCATCTCTAAGTGTGCTGGTAATGTCACCACCAACTGGACAGTACGTTATCCAAACCAGAAACCCTGGCTGAATGCCGAGGTGAGAGCTCTGCTGAAAGCTAGGGATGCTGCTTTAGGAAAGAACTGACTGCAGGCATTGTGAGGGAGGGCCAGAGCCACATACACCCAGAAAATTCAAGGCCACTTCACCACCAACGACTCCCGGTGGATGTGGAAGGGCATCAAGAACACAACAGACTACAACATCAGGGATGCACAATGCCCAAGGGACCTCTCACTGACAGATGCACTCAATAAGTTTGATGCCTTCTTTATGGATCCTAACACCACCATCAGCACCAGACTTATACCACCACCTAGTGACACACCTCTCTGTGTGACCACAGCAGATGTGAGGCCTTCAACGCCATCCCTGCTGCAAAAGCTCTTGATTCAGTTTCACAAAAGAGGTAACACATAACTTACCATGGTAATTTATTCTGTGAAGCTAGCCTGCTCCAGACCAGGCTAACGGCCAGGCTTAAGTTAAACCTGGAGCCTTATCTGTTCAGTCTGCGCTCACACTGATCAGAAATGTATGTGTTTTGTCCGTGATTTTGTTTTCTTATTAGTTTTAGTCTTTCTTGTCACCAAAAAAATACTAGTATTCACTCAAGTACTTTTATTATTTTAAGATTGTGATGGTAATAACTACCATTATCCATTTCAGAATGACCCACATTGGCTCTGTTACTGTTAAATTGTGTTTCTGAAGACCACTGTTTGGCAGAAAGGCCTTTAATAGACCATTGTAGAGTTGACAGTATTTGAAAAATTGGATTGGTCATAAACAAAGATATTGGGTAACACTTTATTTGAAGGGGGTGAATAAGACTGTCATGACACCATTATAAACATGACATAACACCTGTCATGAACATGAATAAGCCTTTATGAATATTTATGACTGTTGTCATAAAGCGTCATTCGGTAAATTATGACACTTTTAATACAAAGTTGACATTATTCAAAATGTCTTTGTTATGACAACTTGACATTAACCAGGAAATCATTACTGATATAAATTTGTTATAAAAGTATTACTGATTGCACTTTAAAAATTAGGTAACTTTATGTTATTAAAGGTAAAGTTTAAACAGTAATGATTTCCTGGTTAATGTCAAGTTGTCATAACAAAGACATTTTGAATAATGTCAACTTTGTATTAAAAGTGTCATGATTTACCAAATGACACTTTATGACAACAGTCATAAACATTCATGAAGGCTTATTCATGTTCATGACAGGTGTTATGTCATGTTTATGACAGTGTCATGACAGTCTTATTCACCCCCCTTCAAATAAAGTGTTACCAGATATTGTAATCAAATCAAGCCACTGAAGTATAACTAAAGTATATGTAGGACAGTGCTTTAAATATGTCAGTGCATGTCACCAAAATGTTAGATTTTTTTCTTTGGGTTGTGGAAGTTGGTAAAGTGTGTCTGTTGAAGAACTCTGTACTTGGTGTCTGTTACTGTGCGTTGGCAGTACAAAGGTCAGTATTTGCTGTGAATTCTGAAGACAAGCAATACTGACTGCCAGCCCCTCACTGTAGCCAAGTGTTACTTTTAATGTCCAAGTAGTTAGTTTGGTATCATTTTGTCTTTTTCTTCTATTTTTTAGTATATGCTATATTTGTAAACAAAAACAAAAAAAACTGCGTTGATGAGACTTATGTTGACACGCAGTATTTGCTGTGAATTCTGAAGACGAAGCTGCTGCGCTGTCCAAATAGACGGTCTGAACCACGATCTCAACCGCCGTGTGTGTCCGATTCCTGCCTCAAGTTTTCTTCCGACAAAAAAAAACCCTTAAAGAAAACACAATGCAGAGTCTAAGAAACAGCGAGGTGTCATCTCACACGGACAGGGTTGCATATACTTTAGTTATATGCTGAAACTAAAATTAATTTGTAAAAGTTATTTTAAGTGAAAATTCGCAAAAAAACAATGAAAACAAGCGCTTACATGATAAACATTCCTTTTGTCTTTGTTAAGCGGGCTGCTAATAAGATACATTTTATAAGGCTATCTTTATAACCTGTCGTGTTTTGATATCGGTGTTTTATCTGCTGCCTTCGCGCTGACAGTTAAGACATTTTTGCTTCAAACCAAATGCATCACAATTCAAACGACTGTTGCTTTTATCCAGCTTTCGCTGTTTTTGTGTTCAATAAAAACTGAACAGAAAATGTTTAGTGAAGACATCTGAGCCTCCATTATAATTGCAGAAGCTTTTTCTATGCAACAGTGTTCTCATATGAATAAACTGAAATCAGAGGTAATATTCTTACAGGAAACGCATATTTGCACCAAAGGCATTCCCAAATTACAGAGAGGTTTGGTGTCACAGGTCTACCACTCTCAATTAAAAACATTGTGGTTCAGCCATTTTAATTGGGCTCAACAGCCTGATAAAGAAGGCTGGTTCAGTTCTGATTCAGTTCTGGTTCAGTTCTTCAGATTTAGTGCAGTACAGAGTGCTGGAGAAAATCTTTCCTGCCAACAGCCATCACCATCTTCAATAGATCTTTGTAGAATCTAAATTAATGAGCTACAACATTTAATTTCCCATTGGGATTAATAAAGTATTTTTGAATTTTGAAAAATGCTTTTTAAATCAGGCTAATCGTAAAAAAGAAGCTACTGTATGTTGAGAAAAAGCCAACATACAATTTTTTTTGGAATACAATTTTCCAACCACTGGTCAGTCCAGGTTTCTACGTTCTGCCCCTTTCATTTTCCCCATCTTGTGGTCAACACTGCCCACAAAGCTCTTGCTGTGAATCAAACCAATTACTAAAGATTTGAAAAATGCTACAAGAGCCAGAAGGATTGGAGGAAGAATTATATAGAAATAATTTTGTGCCTTTGATTCTTTTATTTAATCTTTAAAAAATAGAAATAAAATACCAATATGGGGATGACTGAAACACATACGACTGTATAT
The DNA here is from genome assembly GCF_051168715.1 of Poecilia mexicana. Lineage (NCBI taxonomy): Eukaryota > Metazoa > Chordata > Actinopteri > Cyprinodontiformes > Poeciliidae > Poecilia > Poecilia mexicana. Next base: position 31,419,764 of record NW_028263385.1, on the reverse strand, counting down.
CAACAGTCGTAAAAACATTACAATCAATAATGTTTTTAATAAAACTATCTGTGGTCACATCAACTTAATTCAAATCTGCTATTTTCGGTTCATACTAATTATTCAAAGACAGTATATTTACAACTAAACCTTAAAGTTATTACTTAATTTCTAAGTTGGCCCATCTAATAAAGATATTTCTCCTCTCAAAATCAAAATCTCTACAATAATGGAAAACATTCGAAAAGTGGTTATTGTGTGTGTGTTCCTACAAAGATGTGGAAATAATTCCTTTACATAATAATTCTACATTTTCATGAACCCATTCATAAAGCCTGTTTCTCAAAGAGTAAAGTGAATCTGAACCATATTCACAGAACAAAAAATGTACTTTATAATATACAGTTGTTTGGGCTTGAGCCTTATTGAAACCTATTAAACCAGTAATTGTAGGTGCTGACAATTTGTCAGAGGTTTATTAATCACAGATAATATGCATCATTTAGATCAACACTGGAAAAAGGTACTGCAAAATTAAGAGCATTCCCACGATGATGAGCCCACAGAAGAAAAGCCAGGGAGGAATAGGCCCTAAGATAGATGGAGAAAAAATAACAGCAAAACATGAGAGGCTCAGAGATATGCATTTTAAATGAAAAAATGAAAATGCCAGACTCACTTTCTTTGGTGACAGTATGTACTTGACATCGACTATCCACAGCTACACTCAGTAATGCTGCTTTGTTGTTCCCTTTGATATTTTGGCCTTTCATCAAGTTGGGCAGAAAGACTACGTCTGTCACAACAATGCCATGTGACTCATGAACATAGTACAGCTTCTGCAAAAATTAACATACAAATAAACTTTTATGCATACACTTTATATGTTACGGTTAGTATGATGTTTATGTTACCTGTAGAGAAAAAGCAATATGAACTGCTACTGATCCATTTACTGTTCCAAGGCCAAGAAACCTCCCAGAGTCACTGTTACAGATAAGTCAAAGATTACATTTTCCATCTGCCATCCTCAAATGCGTGATTGATCTACTTTCTATATGTGCACACAAACATATACATATATATATATATATATATATATATATATATATATATATATATATATATATATGATGCCAGTAACAAACACATCAGAATTAATTATGGTATAACTCCCCCCCCCCTTTCAAAAGAAATTCCAATCTTCATCTTCTGGTTCTCCCAGTTCAATTACCTCACAGCCAGACAGGAGATAACTTCAGTACCACAGGGAGATGTTAACATTGGAAGTAAGATCTTGCCGTCCCACTTGGTGATATAGCATGGAGGAGGTTTTTTGTCTCGTTTATGAGGTATTTGCACTGTGTAAAGCCTTATGGCATCTTTCTCATCTTCACCATTTCCAAACCTAGAAAGACACAAAAACAACTTAGATGGACCTTTCAAGAGAAGAAACCCTTCTCCCATTTCCTTATTATCATACCTGCAGGCCATATATCGATAGGTCTTTTCAGCAATTTGAGGCATAGTTTCAAGCCAGTTCAGACTTGTAACCAGTTGGTTGTCACTCCACACATTGCAGACAAAGTCTCGCCCCACAGTCACAAGTTGCTGCAAGAGGAAACATGAAACATGAATGAACATTTATTATGAACATTCATTACATTCATATTAAGAGCAGTTGATAGTTCACCTTGCTTATTGTACTCATATCCAAGTCATCGATCTCCTTTTCATGTGCTTTAAAGTCAAACTTTTTCTCAAGGGATGGAAACTTAAAAAAAAAAAATCCAGTGACAGGGTCAAAACAAAAACACACCACTACAAGACATCTACAAGGTTTATACGGAAACCTGCTAAACATATTTAATGTTTATTATTATTTACATTAATACCATTGTTAGTAAATGCATAACTGTTAAACCTTCTTGTTGTGTCAGCAAAAGAAACTTGGAGAATTTTTTTGTTTTGTTTTCTTCTTTACCTAAATAGTTTGAATTTGTCACTTTTGCTAGATTGGACAATAAATAAATAAATAAATAAATAAATAAATAAATAAATAAATAAATAAATAAATAAATAGAGATAAGCTGTTGTCTGATTTTCAAATGTTTCATATGATTCCATGACCTAAAAGGCAAGTTTTCAAAATGTTATTCTGGGCTAAATTAAGGGAAAAACTGGAAGATGGGAAAAAAGAAAAAAAAAAACATGATGGATATTAATGTAGTAGTAAGAAGGACCAGTGAAATGTTATTCTTTGAAAAAACAAAATATATATATTTTTTGTTTCTGATTACCTAAAGTAGATTTGAAAACATAAAAATGTCAGCTGTCACATTTAAAAACTGATCAAAGTTTACCTCCCAAACTCTGATGTATCCGTCGGTGCCTCCAGTCAGCAGAAGGTTCATGTCAGGACTGAACCTAACAACTTTCTGAAGAGGGTCATGGGGGTTTAGGTCTGACAGCACTTCAGCTATATTGGTCACTGTGATCTGAACCGTCTCATTCCTAGTATCAGACACGTCTCCAGTAGTAGAACGGTTCTCAAGATTACCTTTGCCAGCTTTCCCAGATCTCCGTCTGGCAAGGGTGTTACCTATAGCAGAAATAACACTCTTAACAACAAAACACAAATAATACAATAAGATGTTTTGAAGATTTTGCAATCCCTGGAATCAAGGTGCAGTAATATATACTATACAGCCGCAGCAAATTATATATATATATATATATATATATATATATATATATATATATATATATATATATATATATATTACACACACACACTCACTGGTCACTTTATTAGGTACACCTGTCCAACTGCTTATTAATGCAAATGTTAAATCAGCCAATCACATGGCAGCAGCTCAATGCATTTAGCCATGCAGACATGACCAAAATAATCTGCTGCAGTTCAAACTGAGCATCAGAACGGGGAAGAAAGATGATTTAAGTGACTTTGAACGTGGCATGGTTGTTTGTTGGTCTGAGTATTTCAGAAACTGCTGATCTACTGGGATTTTCACACACAACCATCTCTAGGGTTTACAGAGAATGGTCAGAAAAAGAGAAAATATCCACTGAGTAGCAGTTCTGTGGGCACAAATGTCTTGTTGCTGCCAGAGGTCAGAGGGGAATGGCCAGACTGGTTTGAGCTGATAGAACAGCAACAGTAACTCAAATAACCCAAGGTATGCAGAAGAGCATCTCTGAACGCACAACATGTTGACCCTTGAGGCAGATGAGCTACAGCAGCAGAAGACCACAGCAGGTGCCACTACTGTCAGCTAAAAACAGGAAACTGAGGCTACAATTCACACAGACTCACCAAAACTGGACAACAGAAGATTGGAAAAATGTTGCCTGGTCTGATGAGTCTCGATTTCTGCTGTGACATTCAGATGGTAGGGTCAGAATTTGGCATCAACAACATGAAAGCATGGATCCATCCTGCCTCCATCCTGCATCAATGGTTCAGGCTGGTGGTGGTGCAGTGATGTGGGGGATATTTTCCTGGCACAGTTTGGGTCCATTAGTACCAACTGAGCATCACGTCAACACCACAGCCTACCTGAGTATTGTTGCTGACCATGTCCATCCCTTTATGACCTCAGTGAACCCATCTTCTGATGGATACTTCCAGCAGAATAATGCACCATGTCATAAAGTGTGAATCATCTCAGACTGGTTTCTTGAACACAACAATGAGTTCACTGAACTCGAATGGCCTCCACAGTCACCGGATCTCAATCCAGTAGAGAACCTTTGGGATGTGGTGGAACGGGAGATTCACATCATGGATGTGCAGCCGACAAATCTGCAGCAACTGTGTGATGCCATCATGTCATTATGGACCAGACTCTGAGGAATGTTTCTAGTAGCTTGTTGAATCTATGCCATGAAGGATGCTGAAGGTAAAAGGGGGTCCAACCCGGTATTAGGAAGGTATACCTAATAAAGTGGCTGGTGAGTGGATATATATTTATTAGAAATTGCTTTGGGTTTATTTCAACTGCAATGGACACATACTTGGAAAAAAGCAGGGAAAAGAGAGAAAAAAAGTGGGGGAAAGGCTTAAAGGGAAAGAAGGAGATAGGAGTAGTGAAGGGAAATTAGAAAATAAAGCATACAAGTCAACCTGGAGCCTTGGCCAACGGCCCGGCAAAAATGAACCCACATCAGAATCACTTCAACCCAGGGACACCAGGCCCAGTTCCCTTGGTGTTTTTATAATATAATTATTATTCAGTTTAATGGGTTTGAATTTACTTTAGAATACATTCATTGATCATTGTGTATTCGTATATAGTTGTGCATTTTCTGGGATCCTGAAAATGTGCATTAAAGAGCTAATTAAAACGGAGCTGGTAAGGGGACATGGAAAAAGAAAAAGCAAAACCGAGAAATTACTTTCTCTTGATTCCAAGTAACTTTCTCTAACTGTCTCTTTTCACCCTTTTTACCTTGGGTGAAAAGGGTTAGGGTTATAGCCCAAGTCTGTGACTTCAAATTACAGCTCAGAATCGCCTCCCACAGACAGACAGTACAGGTATATTATACATTTTCTGAATCCTTAAAGTCTGTTGAATATATTAGTTGTCAACTTTTGTGTCTCTGATGTCCCTGAATACCACTAGGATGAAAAAAAAATATTTAGTTTAGTCAAAAAGTGTGGAAAAATGTGTATTATTTTTGGTTTAACAAATTCTAGTGATCTCTGTGTTGGTCAGAGACTCAAAATCTGACTTAAATGAAAGCCAAGAGTGTCCCCTTTAAGATGATACCAAACACTAAATTATAGAACTTTAACAAATGCCCATATCATGAGCTTAAACCAGACATAAATCAGTCTCAAAAAACAGAATTTGTCTAAAGGTGTTGTTAACTTCAAGAGCTGATATGACTCAGCTACCATTTTGGGAAGGCTATCATAACAAAATATCAACTAGAGACTAGAGGTGTGCCGATCGATTGGCCACCGATCATAATCGGCCAATTTCCGTGAAAAATTGTATGATCGGTGATCGTCGATCACTGTCTCTTGTTCCCGATCACCAAAACCGATCGTAGTCATTTATCTCACTTCGCAGCCTATGTGGGCAGCTTATTTCCTCTTTCCTTCACATGGTGCGGCAACAAATCCTATGGTGTGGAACTATGACGCCCTGAGTGAATAGGAAAGTTTGCATTTTGCAGCGGAAAATTACCTCGGGGGTGAAGCACGTCAAAATGCATCAACACAATGAATCTACCGTAACATGGCATTTAAAAAACAAACACTTGACGGAGTTTGGCTATATCGAGGCTCACTGCAGGAAAAAAAAGGACATCCAGAGCGGCCAAATAGCAGGTAAGCCAATGCACAGCTACTAATACTCACTTGGATTAGCATGATAGTCAGAAAGCTAAACAAATAACCTGAAAAATAATTCGGTGTAAGACGCTGGTTCTGCTCTCGCTCTTGGACCGCCGCTATGCTCTACTGGTAGTAATATTTCACAGACCGAGCGCCGCTCAACCTCCACCAGACAGTGAACTCTCACACAGAACATCTGCTTAAAGCTGCAGCACGTAACTTAAAAGATTTTAGATATGTGTTAAAATATGTCTATGTCTAAATTAGGTGAATTTATTGCCAGATAATTTTTCCATTTTGCCAGATAACATAGCATCATTTATACCTGAATAAAAAAATTAACAGCCATTCCATCGGCAGATATCGGCTTCATGGATGATCGGTATCGGAATCAGCAGCAAAAAACCTGATCGGAGCATCCCTACTAGAGACATGTAGCCTTTCAAAAAAGATATGGATAGACTTTGCCATCCAGAGATGGACCAAAAAATGGTCTGGGATGTGGAAAAAGAAGGGGTAGCAGTTTGATAATCTACGTAACCCTGGCCATGTCGTAGTTAAGGCAGTGTGTGTTGCCCTGATCTGGAGCTGATAGCTGTCAGCCTGCGTCCCTATCATCTTACTCGAGTCACATGATCTTTGTCTGTCAAAGGATACAAGTTGTCACAACACCCTGAGGCCCTCTAATAATATCAAGAGATTGTAATCATGTTACCTTGGATTTCACTCTGGCTACTTTTCACCAGGTAGTCAACTTTCCCACCAGAAAAAAACAGGACAACTGATTTACTGTACACCAATGTAAAGGATGCATGTAAAGCTGTTGCCCTTCCTCCACTGAGTCTTTTAAAATAAGTAGATCCATTTATGAGTGAAATACAGTGGCACTGTTTGTTTAATTTCAATAATAGTGTTCCTAAAGTTTTACCTTTTACTGAACCACATTTGAGTTAAGGTTAAAATTATTTCAGGTTTCACACTAAAGACACTGGCTAACTTTGAATCAGATTACAAACCATTATATATGGTTGCTTATAATTTTTGAGCCCCGACAGCAGATGTGTGGTCTATTAAAAACTAATCAAGGAAAAGCAACACAAAAAACAACAAAAAAAACAACCAAAAGTAAATAAAAATAAATAAATTCTGCATCACAATCAAAAGTTTAAATGGTAATTCCACCTCTGACTCCAAATGGGAAAGATAACAACCCTTTAGTTCAAAGTATGTTTTAACTGTCTTTTCAAAACAGCAAGTAGTCTTCAGAAAGTTGCAAACCATACCATCTCTATGCGTAGAATTTTCTTCTTTCTGCAGGCAGAGTTTAAACCTCATGAGGCTGCATGTGCCATCCTGTCCAGCAGCAATCACACCATCACCAACAGCCATGTTTATAGTGGCGCGTGTGTCCGTGTCATGAGAGTGAAGAAGACTGGAGCTGTACTGATTTTTTCCAACCATCTGCACATCCAGGAAATGCTGAAAGACAAGTTTGCTTCTGATGAAATCAGATTTGCATTCTGTCATTAGGTGTCTGTGCAAATTTTCACCACAATATTAAAAAGTTATATTAAAATTAATGAGAATTTCTTTACTAGAAATAAAACTAGAGATTAGTACAATTAAAATGTACAAATAAAACAGACCGAACTTATAGTGCAGTTTCAGACATTTTCTTAAAGTGCGTTGAGATGACGTGTTGTGAACTGGCACTAAATAAATTAATTGATTTAAGCTGATCTTGTCAGCCATTCAAAGCAATTTCCACACAACCTATTCACACACAAATTAATGTTAATATAATACTTCTTAGTACAAAACCTTTTTTGGTGCCATACATTCAGTGTCAGGGAATGGTGCTGGTTAAAGTTGGACCCAAATGCAGATGCCTGAGGCATGATATAAACTAACCAGCAGAGCGCAGTAGAACTGCAAAAATATTTAGGACAAGGACCAAGTCCTCCTTTTTGACAGTCCTTTCCACAAATTACCTCCCTTTGTTGGTAAATATTGTGAAAGTGATCCTCTCCTTGGGCTGCCACCTTATCACAGTGGAGGGGTTTGTGTGTCCCAATGATCCTAGGAGCTATGCTGTCTGAGGCTTTATGCCCCTGGTAGGGTCACCCAAGGGAGACAGGTCCTAGGTGAAGAACCGGACCAAGCGCAACCCGAACTCCCCGTATGACGAACAATAACAATGGTTCTAGTTTTCCCTTGCCTGAACGCGGGTAACCGGGGCCCCACCTTGGAGCCAGGCCTGGAGGTGGGGCATGATGGCAAGTGCCGGATGGCTTGGCTCTTACCTATGGAGCCTGGCTGGGCTCAGCCCGAGGAGGAGACATGGGTCCCCCTGCCCATGGGCCCACACTCCATGAGAGGGGCCAAAGGGGTCGGGTGCAATGTGGGATAGGTGGTGGCCGAGGGAGGGGGCCCTGGCGGTCTGATCCTCGGTTGCAGAAGCTGGGTCTTGGGATGTGGAATGTCACCTCTCTGGTGGGAAAGGAGCCAGAGCTAGTGTGTGAGGCTGAGAGGTTCCGGCTAGAAATAGTCGGTCTCACCTCAACGCATGGCTCTGGTTCTGGAAGCAGTCTCCTTGAGAGGGGCTGGACATACTTTCACTCTGGAGTTGCTCGTGGTGAGAGGCGCCGGGCAGGAGTGCACATACTTGTTGTCCCCCATCTTGGCACCTGTACATTGGGGTTTGCGCCGGTGAACGAGAGGGTAGCCTCCCTCAGCCTATGGGTGGGGGGGACGGGCTCTGACTGTTATTTGTGCTTACGGGCCGAACGACAGTTTAGATTACACCCCTTCTTGGAGTCCTTGGTACTGGAGAGTGCCCCTCCTGGGGACTCCCTTGTTCTGCTGGGGGACTTCAACGCTCACGTGGGCAATGACAGTGAGACCTGGAGGGTTGTGATTGGGAGGAATGTCCCCCTTGATCTGAATTCGAATGGTGTTCTGTTGTTGGACTTCTGTGCTTGTCATGATTTGTCCATAACAAACACCATTTTCAGGAGTAAGGGTGTCCATATGTGCACTTGGCACCAGGACACCGTAGGCCACAGTTTGATGATCGACTTTGTCATCGTTTCGTCTGATCTGCGGTGGCACGTCTTGAACACTCGGGTGAAGAGAGGTGCGGAGCTGTCCACTGACCACTACCTGGAGGTGAGCTCTCAGGAGGGGAAGCAGTGTAGCACCAACACTGTTTATAGTTGGGAGGATGTGCTGCTGACCTCAACCTAGGACGTTGTAGGCTGGTGGGCAGAGTACTTTGAAGATCTCCTCAATCCCACCAACATGCCTTCCATTGAGGAAGCTGAGCCTGGGGACTCTGGGTCAGGCTCTCCAATCTCTGGGGACGAGGTCTGGCTTTAGGATCGTATCTCTGCAATCCTAAACCCAGACCTTTAAGGGTATTGGGGGGTCCTACCCCAAGTGGAGGAGTTTAAGTATCTCGGGATCTTGTTCACGAATGAGGGAAGAAGGGAGCGGGAGATCGACAGACGGATTGGCGCAGCGTCTGCAGTGAAGCGGGTGCTGTACCGGTCCATCGTGGTAAAGAGAGAGCTGAGTCAAAAAGCCAAGCTCTCGATTTAAAGGTCGATCTACGTTCCTACCCTCATCTATGGCCATGAGCTTTGGGTCATGACCGAAAGAACGAGGTCTCGGATACAAGCAGCTGAAATGGGTTTTCTCCATAGCTCACTTAGAGATAGGGTGAGAAGCTCAGTCATCCCGGGAGGGACTCAGAGTAGAGCCGCTGCTCCTTCATGTCGAGAGGAGCCAGTTGAGGTGGCTTGGGCATCTGGTCAGGATGCCTCCTGGACGCCTCCCTGGTCAGGTGTTCCAGGCATGTCCCACCGGGAGGAGGCCCAGGGGAAGACCCAGGACTATGTTTCTCAGTTGGCCTGGGAACTCCTTGGGATTCCCCCGGAAGAGCTGGAACAAGTGGCTGGGGAGACCAAAGTCTGGGCCTCCCTTCTTAAGCTGCTACCCTCGCAACCCGACCCTGGGTAAGCAGAAGAAAATAAATGGATGGATAGATGGATGGATGGTCTTCTATACGTAGTATATACATGCAGCTCCTGTGGGGCTCTTTTATACTGAATTTCCCACACTCCTTGAAGGGAGCATTGCCAAAAGTAGTATAACGTGCAGGTGGTGGAATTTTGCTAAGCTATCACTTCAAGCTTGCAGTCGTCGTCAGTCTAGGATAGCAGTTCTCAATGTGGGCGGTACCGCCCCCCAGGGGGCGTTCAGAGGATGGCAGGGGGCGCTGGCGGACATTTTTACAAAAGGGGGGCGCTGGGATGCCTTTGGGGGGCGTTTGGTCGAAGGTAAATTTTACACTTTAAATGCACAACAATGCCAGTTTAGACTTTGAGCAACTTGGTAAAACTGTATTGTGTAACATTAAAACACGTTTGGTTGCAACAATATACATGGCAGCTCTTCTTCTATTCAGTGTTTGTTAGCTTCTGTTAGCTTCTTGGCGCAGCTCCGTTCTCCTGGTACAGGTAGCTAAAATCACGATACCCTCACTGTGTATCCCTCTGAAAAATGAACCATTTAAATAAAGAAATCCCTCCATAGTGATACCACGATAGAGAGCGTTCATTTTATAGCGATAACACCGGAGCTGTAAGTGGTCCGGTATGAAACGGGTGTGATAGAACAAAGGTACCACAGCACTTTTAAATTTCAATAATCAGAATACCGAAATTGTTTCCGTTGTTTTAAAAGGTTTATGTCAGTCTGCCTTTTCCCCATCCATACGCTTCCCGACCGCCCTGCACCTTCGGGGTGTCATAAAACTAGGTTGTGGTGAGGATGAGGACGCAGACAGACCCAGGATGTAGGTGAAAATGATGAGTTTAATGATAATCCAAGCACAGAACAACGGAGAACAGCACGGGGAAACAGGCATCACACGACAAGGATCCGACAAGAGACAAGGACAACAGGTGGGTTTAAATACACACGGGGTAATCAAGGGGATGAGACACACCTGGGAAACAATCAACGGGGAAGACACAGAGACACAGGGAGCAAACTGAACACAAAAAACTCCAAAAACAAATTCACAGAAACACGATCATGACAAGGGGCTTAAAAAAAAAAAGACGCGCACATTGCGCTAAACTCTGAAACAGGAGAAGCAGGACATAAAACGGAGCGACGAACTAGATGTGAATTATGGCATAAAAACAGAGAATCCAACGCTGAACAGTAAAAAATCAACACATGATGTGAAACATGATTAGGTGGCGCAGCAGGTGATGAGTGAAGATTAATGATGGTCAATAAATGATAAAATAAATCTAGCAACAGGAAAGAACTAAAGTGGACATAGCAATAAACCAAGAGAGGATAATTACTAATCAAAGGAAACTAAATGGAAATGAATGAAGAACAAAATGCAAGAACAAACTAAGAAACTAAAGTAAATACAGAGGAATGAACTGGTATGGCAAGAATAAACAGACACTATTTCCAGATAAAAGGTAAAATAATATTGTTGAAGTGCCATGGGTTTGTTGAGACCATATCTAGTACTGAGAATAAATATCTTACAGATCATAACAGTAAATAACTTATCACTTATTCATGTTTTTAATTAGATTTGATTAAGAACCAGATTTGTTCTTTGTAATTTCTGTCCAGTAAAACTATTAATCTATAAACCAATAGAGAGGTCTATATAAAGATCAATGTTTCTGTCTCATATTTCTATGGCATTAAAAGGACCTGGAACTTTAGTTTTTCCACTGAAAGCTCTGGATTGAACACTAAATGCCATTGTGGGTGAAATTTTATGGATGATACTCTGATGTCCCATTCTCCTGAAGGCAGCACAGAGCTGGACCACCAGAAACTCACAGAAACACTGAAGAGAAGAAGAGCTATGATTAATGTAGTTACAGTTCTATCCATGTTTTAATGCTGCAGAGCTCAGTTGTTTTGCAAATAGTTCAAAGTTTAAACTGGCATGTTGTTCATCTTTTATCTGGTCATTTTGTGGAATATTTAGCAACTAGAAAATGGCTCAAAATAAGAATATTTTTTCCACTCCGATTGGCTGCTGTTAGGCCTACCAATTTTAACTTGAATGTTCATTGCATTTTTCATAGACGCTTGTGAAAATAATTTCTATTCCCATGGCTTTTTTGTTCTCTGGGAAATTATTTTTGATGATAAATACAAAAACAAGTATAAAAATCAAAACATCTACAATAGTGATAGTAATATTAATGATAAAATAATGGTCAGTGCAAAGTAGCCTGCAAATTTTTTGGTGGGGGGCGGTGAGGGACCTGGATAAGGGCTGGGGGGGTGCTGACCCAAAAAAGGTTGAGAAACACTGGTCTAGGAGGAGAGATTTTAGGTGATAGATGAGAGCTGAATCATTTAAGAATAAAATCTGTTTCCATGGTAGCGGCTTTCCTCAGCAGGTCTCTGGACTTCTATCGGCTGTATTATTTCACATTGGTGCACTTTGCATTGCATCCAAGCTCAGAGGAGTGTGGCGCAGAGTGAAGTAGAACGAGCCACTGCTGCTGTGCACATAAGATACAAGTGAACATTATGGCTGAGTTTATGCTGTTGGTTCTGGAAAACAAACTGGTTCTCAGTGGAAGTTTCTGGGAAGGGCCCGGAAGGGTGGTTTGCCCAGGGCGCCAAACAGGCCAGGACCACTTCTGCTGGTCCTGATCACATTAACACAATCAATGCTTTGTGCACTACTGTTTTGAGTTACAGATTCTGAAAGTATGAATTCTAAGCTTTTCCAGTTATAAAAAACACATGGAAATCAAAAAATGTTTTTTACTAGAGTTCTGTGCACTAATAACATTTAAGGGATATTTCTAATTTAGAAGCATAATAAAGGAAAAATAGACTTGAGTTGCCTTGGCAAAAACAAACATTTTCTTTCAGCCATTTTATTTAGCCCAATATAAATAACTTTATATTTTAGGTGTTAACATGCAGTTGGTCAGCATAGGCGCACCTCTGCGCACCACCTCTTCCCCATCATATCGCATTCACTGGACTTACAAAACAAAAGTTCTGGACCTCACCCTGAGAAACATTCCACTGGTATCTTCTGGTTTTCTTTTCATTGACCTGGTCTTAAACCATTTGTCCATTATTATTTTAAGTACATCCTTTGGTAAGCCAACTGTAGCGTAGCACGGGAAATTAACAGTTGTTTACATGCAGTACATCGCAGCCCACACTTTGAGACAGACTGATCTAAACAATCATCAGTACTTACTACAGCATTTTTTATTCCTGTCTTTGAGGGACCCCCTCCTCCAGCTGTTATCACAAGCCCTGTAGTGGCATCCACTTTGACGGTGTACAGTGGAAATGGGGCTCTATACAGATCCAGCACCTTCTTCTTCCCCATAGTTTATCACAGACGTCCTTAGTCAACCACACCTGTTGAAAACAAAGTATTAAGCTTTTCTGGTTATGCATAAAGTGACACAAATAAACACAAGATAGTTGTCATAACACTAAAATTTCAAGATTGATGTGATACTAAGACAAAAACTATACAATTTTGGTAATAGTGGAACATTTCTATGAAAGAACAGAATGTTTTCTAGCTAACTGCAAAAAATAAGATTAATTAATATGACAAAAGTTCCTTTATTTGTGCAAAACCAATCAGTAGGGGACACTTTAGCCATGGCATAGACATAAATACATAATTAGAGAGTTATTTTTTTACGGTTTGGACAAACAGTAGACAGGGTAACACTTAAACACTAAGCAGAAATGTTAATATCATTTTGCAATCATTTTTATTTAATTAAAACTGCTTAACTTTAATATGTCACTATGTTTCTATTTGCCTGTCAATTTGCTGTTAATCGACTAAAAATAAATTGTGTTTCAACATTTTTTTTACAGCATAAACAATATGGCCCATGCAAATGAATTCAGCAGCAATTCTGTACATTTCTTTTTTCTTTTGTAAGTATAATATTTTCTTTAGTTGCTAACTACAGTAGTTTGTGTGGTTGCATACAAAGTATGAAAACATAGAGCTTAAGTTCAACATCCAGTATGTTTTTTTGGGACACACCAGCTAATATTACAAACGACTGAATCAGTCAAACTAACCATGTCAAATTTTGAGGTGAACATTTATCCATTGACACACCTGAAAATAACAGCCAACATAAAAATCCCTACATGAAGCCCAATGAAATCTGTCAGCAAAATAAAAAGCATGAATAAAGAAAACTGAAGCCAGTGTGACTGCATTTTGCCTTCAGGCTAATTACACCTTTTCCACAAATACAATTTTAAAGCAAAATTAAAACAGGTTTCACAGTATAAAACAAATATTATACAGCTGATTTAAATTATACACTTAGAAAACCAATAAATCCACTGAACATATTTTGATAAAAATAAAAAAACCAACCTAACACTGCAAAATATTCCAAATTGAGGTCAGGGGTGGACAAAGAATAATAAACAAAAAAATGTAACATGGTTAAAGGAGAGGGCTGAACAATTAACAAGCAAAGATGTTTACAGGCAGGTACGTTAACTTTATACGTGGCGAAACATATTCACTGTAATTATAACAATATATCTGTTGTATTTAAAAACGATGTATCGGGGGTCGTTGAGCTTACACTTTAATGTTCATTTTGTATGGAAAAGATGGCGAACAAGCTGATCGCACTTCCATTTCGTACCTAGAACGACATTTCGCACTCACATATTAAACCCTGCTGTGTGAATTTATTTTTCGTTGGCAATAACAATGCGTACCCTTAGGTAGAAGTTAATTCATTAATGTAATTACATATTGTTCGAAAACTTTTTATTACACTCCTAATTGTAATGGCTCTACTTCCCAATCAGAACACCAACATGACGCCTACCCTTTATGTGCAGCATCATTAACGCTACAGGATCGGAGTCTGTCTGGCATAGCAGTAATATATCAGAATTACAACTTTCTGCACGGTACCCATCTTGTCACGGAATCCTAAGTTCCATACCTTTGCAGTTTTTCCGGTTTATCTTGAGTAGCGTTTTGTTAAAAACCTTAGCAATAAACCGAACGAATTCATTTTTGAATAATTAATAATAAAAGAGTACACTTTGATACATGCTAAAGCTAACTTTCCAACCTACACGTCAACAAGAAGTTCTTCTTCCTTCTTTTTCTTCTTCTGTTTATTGCGACCCAGCTTAAGGGCCCTTTACCGCCATCTACTGAGGTGGTGTGTGAGCCAAAAGATAGAGCAACCATCCAAACAAAAACAAATGACCGATGTCCTTTTGGCCAGTCTAGTTTCATTATTCAATCGGGTCTTGTAGCAGCCCCTCAGCTCAACACTCAGCGAAGCTTGACTGGTGATTTTCAGCGTTTTTATTTTCCTTTTGATCCAGATCACCATGATCACCGTGAAAACCAAAACAAAACGTACCTCGCTACTTTCACCGGGGAATGCAACGCATTTGTTTGTGTTTATGCAAACTTTTCATTACTGACAGTTGTTTCATTCATTAGTACAATTTCTTTTGTGTCTTATTTGCGGATGGCAACCAACATATTTACCGCCACCTACCGGACTGGAGTGCGGTCATCAATGATATTCAAAGGGAATTTAATAATATCTCAATGGTATATGCATGTGTGCCTATTTACACACACATACACATAAACAAATATTTGCATGTGTATGCACATGCATGCATACATATACACACACACATACTTTGTAAATTTGATTAAATAACCTAGTATTGTTTTTTAAATTTAATTAATTGATTTCTAATAGATTTTGACTAATTTCCTAAAAGATTTATTATAGAAAGTCTTTTTTCCTCTCTGTTTAATATTGACTTCAAATTCTGACATTCCTCTGAATATTTATTACATTATAATAAGACGTGTTCCACTGTTTCTGATTACAATAAGTACAAGTCCCAGTTTCATGTTTCCCTATTTGAGAAAGTGAACTATTAAGTCACGTATGACCAATTCTAAGAGATGATATGATTACTTCTTCTTTAAGACTTCCATCAATAATCAGCCATCTTTCTACAAACTAGACTAACAAACATTATGACAGCAGTATTACTGTAAAGGGGGTGAAGGTAACAAGCCCATTACAGGTTTACTATAGAAATGGACAGTAAATATAGGAGTACATCTCAATAACAGCATCCACACATACCCTTTTTCACAGTCTCCTCTTTTTGAGTTTCAATATGATGTTCTGCATTGCTTACCAATTTCACAAATTGAACAGTGGTGGAACAGTGTAAAAATATTTTTATCAGATAGGCTTTGTTGTCTTTCATGTTACATAATGGGTTAATAGAAGATAATTAATATTTTATCCATTAAATTATTTGTTAACATTTCATCATAGTCTTACACATCTTGACAGATACCTAGTTTTATTTCTTTATTTACAGTATTCAAGCAAACTTGAGCCATTAACAAAGCACATTCTTTTTTGAAAGCAAATTGAGTTGCACAGGGAAAACAGTGCCAACTAGAGTCCCAAAAAGCAATAGTAGGGATCAGCCAGAAACATAAAAACATGGTTTCCCAAAGGCAAATGAAAATCAAACTAAATTAAATTTTTTGCTGAGCTGTTGACCATAAATGTTACATTTTCCATTTAATAATTGTGTATCTTATAGCAAAAACCATATAAGCATTTCTTTTTGTTTTTACATCACTGGGTTTTGATGAGAAACATTAAAAACCTTAATCCGATCATACAAATTCCTGGTCCTGCCCTGTCAACAGAGTCCAAAGGATATTTTTCATGCATATTTGCACAGCAGCAGTAGACCATATCTCATATTTAATGGGGGCTATTGCAAATAAAGTGAGATATTCAACAGTTTCTACTTGCAACTGTGATCACTGTCAGGCTGATGTTTCATATGTTGAGCATGCTGTGTAAATGAAACTAAATAAAGTAGGCTAAGTGGATCAGTTGTATGCATTACTTATTAGTAATGTTTTGTAATTGACTATGTCTTACATTTTTTTTGTTTCAGCTAACTGAAGCACAGAGAAAAAAAATTCACACCAACATACAATAAAAAGCAAATGTGATTGCCCTCATGTCAAAAAAGTATTTAAAAAAATAATATAGGGTTCTTTACCATACAAAAACACATTTTTGGCTATTATGAAAGTGTTATGCACTGGATGGTTAAATATTAACCACATAACTGTATCAAACTGCAAACCTTGGATCCTGACAACACAAATCAACAGTGTTCTGAGACATTTCATCCAAACAGTACAGATGTGAGGGTGGTCACTCTGTTGAGGGCCTCAGTCATTGATCAGAGCCAGGATCATGCTGCAAATACATGGAGGAAAAAATAGTACTGTGCAATTTACTAAAATAATATTGAATTACATTATCTAAAGAATAAGATGTCTATAAACAAAATGTGATGGTTTTGTTACCTGTACAAATAAATGAAGAAGCAGAGCAGGTGGTATCCTAATTTAATCATGGCCTCCTTCATGTACGATTTAAGCAGACCCCTGTTGTGGATCTCAGTTGGGTCAAACACGCCCATGTTTCCCATAGGAATCTTCACATACCTAAGGGAACAGAAGAAGAGTCAAACAGAAGCTTGCAACGTGTACTGAAATACAGTATTCATGTCTCCATCTCAGATCAGACGTGTGACATATGGTCTTTATGGTTTAGCAAACTTCATCCTACTTACCTAACAACAGCTGCATCTTAATAAATTCTGACATCAAATGTGTCCTCTCTCACTCGTTTCCTCCTTCACAGTGACCGAGTGTGTGAGGATGATCTGATTTGATTCTTGGCAGATTTATACATGGGCCATATTCCTTTTATTTGTTGTTAATAAACTAAACTGAACTCCAGAGGATGTTCGGGGCCTTAGAGATTTGTTATATCCATTCCCTGACTGATATTTTTCAACAGCTTTTTCTCTGATTTATCTTGGAGTGTTCTTTACTCTTCTGAAATCCTGATTAACCAGTGACTGGACCTCCTAGAACCAGCTGTCTTGTACAACAATCACTAGAGACACACTCACTGCACTCAGTTCATCTCCATTCCACTCATTGTGAGATTACCAGTTGGTTGGACCTATGCTGAATTAGGTCAGTTACTTTGAAGGGGCAAATATTTGTACTTCTTGAGGAAGCTAAGATCCTTCAAGGTTTGCAGGAAGACACTGAAGATCTTCTTTGTTGTTGAGAGCATCATCTCTTCTGCCCTTCATCTGTTGGGGCAGCAGCAACAGAACAAAGGACTTAAAAGGCTTTACAGCCTGATAAAGAAGGCTTTATCAGGCCTTCTTTATCAGGTTCATTCTGTTTGTCTGGTCTGTTCGTCTGGTCGACCCTCTGGAGATGATGCGGCAAAGAAAGACTTTTCATAAAATCAAGAAAGCTATGGACAACCCTGACCATCCTCTTTATAAGACTGACTTGGGAAAACAGAGTGTCTTCAGTCAGAGGCTTCTTCAGATTAAGTAAAGTTGTATGAGAATAAAGGTGTAATTTTATGATAACTCTTTCATTTTATGTGCTAAAATGAGGAATGCTGACGGTCTTGTAAAGTTATAGTTGGTATTGGTTTTACAAATAAAGAAATAGTTAATCTTTTAACAAAATAATCAAATTATCAGCCCCAAGACTTTGAAACGATTGTTTAAACAATATTTTATTTCAAAGAAAGAACCAGACTTGCTGAGCCTAAGTAAGGAGGCCCAGACTTTCCTCTCCCCAGCCACGTGGTCCAGCTCCTCCGGGGGGATCGTAGGGCGGGTTAGATAGTTAGATACATAGTCAGGCTGGCCTGACTATGTATCTCAGGCCAGCCGAGATACATAGTCCCTCCAGTGTGTCCTGGGTCTTCTCCTGGGCTCCTCCCAGTGGGACGTGCCCAAAACATCTCACCAGGGAAGCGTCCAGGAGTTCAACATGTAGAATACTGGTCTTTTAACAAGGTTTGAAATCTTTTCCAGGTGCCATAGTTATGTTAACTTAATTTTACCTTTGGAAGGGGATAGACTGATCATTGTGCAGTAAGCGTAATTGATGTTGTTTGTGTTCAATAAAAATACCAGTTCTTATAATATTACCCTGGAGTGAAGATCTTTGCTTTTATATTGTGATATATCAACTACAAATGTTTACACACTCAAACCGTTAGCTATGCACTAGCTTAAAAACATGGCTTACCTGTAGATGTTCCAGGCTGCTACAGGCATGTTGAGCAGGAAAATGAACCAGTGCATGGAGACCAGCATGAGCATCATAGAGAGACACTGACCAACCATCTCTGGAATTACCCACTAGAAACATTAAACCATTAAAATCTGTATTGTCTGTTATTATTGTATAAAAACAGACACATTTCAGGACATATAATTAACTATAAACATATATATTTAAAATGGAGCATAAACACAAGGAAAAATAATGTCTTTACAATGGAAATCAAGAACACAGAGATGGTACTTACTTTGTTCAGCTTGGAGCAGCATGCTCGGGCATTAATGTAGTCACATTCTAGATCAGATAGAGTGATAATCTTTAAATTAATGTCAAGGTGTCATACTACAAACTTTGTTTGTTTTTTTTAAAGAAAAGTATTTTCCATATCGCTCTGTCATCTGACACATCTGTTATTTCTTGATTATTATTGTGGTACAATCTGTCAATTATTGTGGAGAAAATTATACATGAGACAGAAGTGTTCCTATCTTTGGATCTAAGGCTTAATCTGTGGACTATAGATGATGCCCTGGGAAGCACTGTCCCCTGTTTTATTTCTACTAAAGGTTGATATTTGAGGATTTCAATTGATATTATAAACTTACACAGCATTTAATTCTATGTCCAGATTTTTCCATTCTTCTTAAAATCATAATCAGGACACACAAGTGAAGTTTAGACCAACAGAAAATGAAGTGTTTGAAGGTCAGAAGAATTTTCCAAGTAAGCCGTTATTTCATGTTTAAATTAAACCTGAAATTCGGGATTTAACTTGACCAGGGTTGGTTCAAGGAAGAATATCTTGTTTTAATTTTTAAACAGTAAAAGTGTTTTATTCTACAGTACTGAACAGGACACAGATAATAAAGGAACTATTGTAGATCAGTTAACCGTCATTCATGCTAACACCTAAAAAGTCAACATTAATCACAGATAATTTGAGAAACGTTATCAAAAAGATTTCTTGAAATGTATTAATTGATTATTATGGTGCTGCAAATTTTGTAGGTTCCAACGCTAAGTAAGAGAAAATAATTCCTCCACAATTCCAGTTTTAACAAATAAAGTGGAGTAAAGGAAGAAGGAACCGATTTATTCGGTTATGAAATTCTGCCAAAAGTTAATAGAATATTCACAATTTCCGGGATAAACCATTTTAGTCTATTACTGTTGTCTAGCAGCAGCAACCCGCGACAGGCCACTTGCTTCCGTGTCCCCACCAAGTTCCGAGGAGCCACGGTCTTTTGGCTGTATGAAATGCTTCATTATCCAGGGCTAACTAGGTGGCTAAATGTGTAGCCTACACAGATTGTGTAGAAAAAAACAAATACAGGAGTTCCGATTAGCTTTTAGCTGAAAAGGCTACTTCAAGCAATTATTTTCAACATTCACGAGAAGCATATACAATGAAAGGATACAAAGTAAACCGAAAGAAAAATCAGTGCACAACAGTCTACAAGCGATAGGATAAACACAGTCGCCTCCATTGTAGCGCAATCTTTAAAGTTTTCTTCCTGTTTCCGGCTTAGGCCGGAATCGACGTAAATCTCCTTCTTCTTTTTTTATTTTATGTCGCTTACAGTTTTATTGTAATAATAATAATAATAATAATAATAATAATAATAATAATAATAATGTTATTATTATTATTATTATTAGTAGTAGTAGTAGTAGTAGTAGTAGTATTCTCTAACATTGACTTAGATTATCTGACAGAAGACAAGAGCCCACATTAGAAATGTGACAATGTAACATATATTATAAAACTTATATTACTTGTTATAACATTGACCAGCAACGTTTACACAGGTGGTAAAGACTATTATTTATATGTTATTCTTTCACTCTGTCAAAAGTAAGATAGCTCCCAAATCTTCCGTTTTTGATTTGAAGGTTTCCTAAAGACACGATGTGAGGAAGAAGTGGGAGATATCTTTAGAGAGAGACGGATTCACTGCACGGCATGGATTTTGGACTCAATCTCAGCTGCTGAATCACTCTGAAGCTAGAAATCCTCGGCTGGAAAACAGCCGATATATAAAAAATAAAAATTCCCTTCTCACCCTCCGCGGGTGGTCTCTTTCATCCTCTGAGCTCGGGTCCTCTACCAGAGGCCTGGGAGCTTGAGGGTCCTCCAGTATCTTGGCTGTGCCTAGAACTGCACATTTCTGGACTGAGATGTCTGATGTTGTTCCTGGGATCTGTTTGAGCCACTGCTCCAGTTTGGGGGTGACTGCCCCGAGGGCCCCGATGACCACAGGCACCACTGTGGTCTTCACCTTCCAGGCCTTCTCCAGTTCCTCTCTGAGGCCCTGGTATTTCTCCAGTTTCTCCTTTTTCCTGATGTTGTGGTCACTTGGTATTGCTACATCCACCACAACGGCTTTCCTCTGTTCTTTATCCACCACCACAATGTCCGGTTGGTTCGCCATTACCATCTTGTCTGTCTGGATCTGGAAGTCCCACAGGATCTTAGCTCGGTCATTCTCCACCACCTTTGGGGGTGTTCCCCACTTTGACTTCGGGGCTTCCAGTCCATATTCTGCACAGATGTTCCTGTACACTATGCCCACCACTTGGTTATGTCGTTCCATGTACGCTTTCCCTGCCAGCATCTTGCACCCTGCTGTTATGTGCTGGACTGTCTCAGAGGCCTCCTTGCACAACCTACACCTTGGGTCTTGTCTGGTGTGGTAGATCTGAGCCTCTATTGCTCTGGTGTTTAGTGCCTGTTCCTGGGCGGCCAGGATGAGGGAGAGACGGATTCACTGCACGGCATGGATTTTGGACTCAATCTCAGCTGCTGAATCACTCTGAAGCTAGAAATCCTCGGCTGGAAAACAGCCGATATATATATATATATATATATATATATATATATATATATATATATATATATATATATATATATATATATATATATATATATATATATATATATATATATATATATATATATATATATATCAGTGACGTGCGGTCAGGGGAGGCCTGTCATCATGGAAAAATAATATATAATAATAAAACCATTTATATTGCTATTTTCACCCTGTGGTTTGTACTATAAAGTATCTATTTTTTACTTAGCTTAACCAATTCTCATTATTTTTTTCTTCAAAATTGCTGAATTTTCGCATTTTCCCATTCAAATGCTTGGAAGCGAAGCCGGTGTTACGTCAATCCCCGTTTCGTTTCCCCATCAAATACGGTTCCCCCTTCGTCTTCTTGCCGCTCCGCCCCGCCCACGCGGCAAAATACGCGCGTGCTCGTGATAAGCACTGAGAAAGCACGCGCGTAGCAAGCACACGCTTGTTCGGCGCGCTTATCTGGGGAACTACGGACACCGTGAAAGCTCAAATAACATGGTTCGGCAAAGTTGTCACTTTCTTCACGTTTTTGCGTGAAATTAATAATAATACTAATAATTATAATAAATAATATATATATATATATATTATATATATTATAATTATAATAAATTACATATATTACATTTATAATACATAATATGTTATATATATTATAATTATAATAAATAATATATATAAGTTATATTATAATTATGATATAGATAGATAGATAGATAGATAGATAGATAGATAGATAGATAGATAGATAGATAGATAGATAGATAGATAGATAGATAGATAGATAGATAGATAGATAGATAGATAGATAGATAGTGCTATATGAATTAAAAACAGGGCAATGCATTTTAATGCTCAATATTACCCATCAGACACCGTTCCCCCTGTTTTAATTTTAATGTGGGGGAACAGTATCTGATGGCCATAAATCTCCCATCAGATACTGTTCCCCCACTGTAAAACAGGCTAAACAGTATCTGATGGGTAATTTATGGCCATCAGATACCGTTGCCCCTATGTTAAAATCACCCATCAGATACCATTTCCGCTATGTTAAAGGGGGGAACAGTATCTGATGGGTAATTTATGGCTATCAGATACCGTTCATCTCCCTTTACCACAGGGGGAACGGTGTCTGATGGGTAATATTGAGCATTAAAATGCATTGCCCTGTTTTTAATTCATATAGCACTATCTATCTATCTATCTATCTATCTATCTATCTATCTATCTATCTATCTATCTATCTATCTATCTATCTATCTATCTATCTATCTATCTATAATTATATATAACATATATATATTATTTCTTATAATTATAACATATATTATGTATTATAATTATAATTAAAAAAAAAAAAAAAAAAAAAATATATATATATATATATATATATATATATATATATATATATATATATATATATATATATATATATATATAATTTATTATAATTATAATATGCATAACATATATATATTATTTATTATAATTATTAGTATTATTATTAATTTCACGCAAAAACGTGAAGAAAGTGTGACAACTTTGCCGAACCATGTTATTTGAGCTTTCACGGTGTCCGTAGTTCCCCAGATAAGCGCGCCGAACAAGCGTGTGCTTGCTACGCGCGTGCTTTCTCAGTCCTCATCACGAGCACGTGCGTATTTTGCCGCGTGGGCGGGGCGGAGCGGCAAGAAGACGAAGGGGGAACCGTATTTGATGGGGAAACGAAACGGGGATTCACGTAACAACGCCTGTGTGCTTTGTAAAATGCTCATCATACATCAATATCAGGGTATTCTATTCCTATTCTATTGTTTTCCCCACTAAGCATATTTACATATGCTGAACTATGTCAATACAATTAAAAAATACAATTGTTTACAAATGTTGCTTTGATAGATGTTTGAATATGGTTTCCAGTAACAAAAAAGTGTGTTATGATCGATTAAATCCGCTGATACGTCATTGTGCTGCTAAACTTAACGCTGAGTGGAGTGGTGGACCGCTCCAAGATGGCCGCCCTAAATCTCGTCAGCGACAATAAGCGAGAGCGGTCCATGAGGGTCTATCCTTATATTATGTTTATGGTTTACATGCTTTGTGTATTACAGCCATCAACGGGACCGAGATGTAATTCAAAAATTATTTTTTTCCTTCAAATGTTAAAATAACTATATTATATAGATACTTATACACTCACACACATACATACTAAATCCTCTCAGCTAATTTTGTATCTTTTAAATATTTAATGAATGCTTGAATTATATCATGTAATTGATGCTTTTGATTTTCTAATCCTTACCTCAACCCCTATAACTTTTATTTCTTCATTTATCGTAAACCTTCTTCTTTCTGAATTACTTCTAGACTTAGACTTATTTTATTGTCATTGCACAAAGAAACATAAGTAAAATTGGCCACCGGAGCACACACAAAAACACAAGTGTGCCTTCTATTACATAATATACAAATAATAATAATTATTTTCAAACTGTCTCAGACAGCCTTCATGATGGGATTGTTGAGCAATCTGATGGCCAGTGGGAGACTACTATTTCTGAGCCTGGCTGTTCTGGAGCAGATGCTGCGGACTCTCCTCCCAGATGGCAAGCGGATGAACAGACCATGAAGAGGATGAGTGGAATCAGAGAGGATCTGGTTTGTTCTGGCTAAGCAGCGTCTGTGTGCAATGCTTTGGATAAGGGGAAGTGGAGCCCCAAAGATCCTCTCGGCTGTCTTCACCACTCTTTGCAGAGACTTCCAGTCTGATCAGTTGCAGCTTCCAGACCAGATGGAGATACTGCTGGTCAGCAGGCTCTCAATGGTTCCTCTGTAGAAGGTGGAGAGGATGGGAGGGGGGAGCGAAGCTCTTCTCATTCGTCTCAGAAAGTACAGGCACTGCTGTGCTTTTTTCATCAGTGAAGCGATGCGAGTTGTTCAGCTGAGGTTGTCTGTAATGTGAACCTCCAGGAACTTAGTGCTGCTGACGATCTCCACTGCTCTGTCGTTGATGAGGAGTGGTGTGTGGTTGGGTTGAGACCTCCTGAAGTCGACAATGATCTCTTTTGTCTTGTCGATGTTCAGGGGCAGGTTGTTTATTCTGCATCAGTCCACAAGATGTTGTACCTTTTTTCTGTAGTTTACTTCATTGTGGTGCTGAATGAGTCCCATAATTGTTGTGTCGTCTGCATATTTCCTAATGTGGTTGGTGTTAAACCTGGGATGACAGTCATGGGTCATCAGGGTAAACAGCAGGGGGCTCCGGAAACAGCTCTGAGGGGAGCCAGTGTTTAAAGAAATTACATTGGAGGTGTTATTATCCACATGGATAAGACTGAGTTCTGTCAGTGAGGAAGTCCAGCAGCCAGTTGCACAGTGGAGTATTGATGCCCAGGGAGACCAGTTTGCATACCAAATCCTGGGGGATGATCGTATTGAACGCTGAGCTGAAGTCCAAAAACAGCATCCATACGTGGATGCTGTTTTTCTCCAGGTGTACCAGGCTCAGATGAAGAGCAGTGGAGCAGTGGCATCCTCAGTCGAGCGATTAGATTTGCATACAAATTGGAAAGGGTCAAATGATGGAGGCAGTATAGAGATTATATGACCCTTAACCACTCTCTCAAAGCACTTCATGATGTTAGATGTTAATGCAACAGGTCAAAAGCCATTAAGACATGAGATGGTTGGTTTCTTGGGCACTGGATTAATAATAGCTGACTTAAAACATGAGGGGACAATGGCCTGATACAGTGATGTATTGAATTTGTCTGTGAGCACATGGTCTAGCTCAGTGTTTTTCAACCACTGTGCCACGGCACGATCGTCAGGTGTGCCGTGGAAATTATCCAATTTTACCGTATTTTCCGGACTATAAGCTGCTACTTTTTTCCTACACTTTGAACATGCGGCTTTTCTGTGGATTTTTCTTCAACCACCAGGGGGCTCTTTAGCAGGAAGTGAATCATTGGAAGTCAAAATTGGAAATCAAAGAAGAATGCGCTAATTTTCATTTAGAACAACCACATGCTAGCAGCAGGCAAGACGGAGAAATGTTTTCAAACTCATATGATGCAGCTTCTAAGTTGAGGAGTATCGATCTGGCAGTGCAGGAGGGAAATAAAGTCGCTGCACGTAAACTCGGCATGAACAAAACCGGATTTAGGGACAGAGAACTGCGTCCTTAATATAGCCAGCAGTTATTAGGATGCAGCCCTCTGCTGGGTCATTATGGGAACTCCATAGAATACTACTTTTTTTTGTTTGACATAATTTTTTTTTGATTGAATAATTGTGAAACAAAACTAACTCCATATACCGGCGGCCTGTAGCCCGGTGCGGCTGATATATATAAGTTTCCAGGAGGGGGGAGGCGGGTTCAAAAAATTTGAAGATATGGTTTATAGTATTTTCCGGACTATGAGCGCACCGCTCATAGTCCGGAAAATACGGTAATTGGTCTTAAAGATTTTTTTAAAACGAATTAATTATTTGCAAATAACGGCATCTTTGAGTGTCTTTGCTGTAGTAGTGACTAGTGGTCATGTAATTTTATTATCACTAGATGGCAGTAGGTACAGAGCATTTTACATTAAAACAAGAGAATTAGTGATGCATGAATGTTACAGTGCTACAACCATAGACATAAGGATAGACCCTCATGGACCGCTCTCGCCTATTGTCGCTGACGAGATTTAGGGCGGCCATCTTGGAGCGGTCCACCACTCCACTCAGCGTTATGTGTTTAGCAGCACAATGACGTATCAGCGCATTTAATCGATCATAACACACTTTTTTGTTACTGGAAACCATATTCAAACATCTATCAAAGCTACATTTGTAAACAATTGTATTTTTTAATTGTATTGACATAGTTCAGCATATGTAAATATGCTTAGTGGCTATAACAATAAAATAGGAATGGAATATTCTGATATCGATTTATGAAGAGCATATTACAAAGCACACAGCCGTTCATAATTTATTTAATAAATTATTTAGTAATATCAATACATATTTTATATAACTATACAAACACTAATAAATAAAGATTAATAATGGCACAAATAAATAATGATTATATATATATATATATATATATATATATATATATATATATATATATATATATATATATATATATATATATATAGGTTTTTCAGCCACGAGTCCAAAATCCGATGTGAGATTCATCCGTGCTGCAGTGAATCCGTCTCTCTTTATAGATTTCTCCCTCTTCTTCCTCACATCGTGTCTTTAGGAAATTTTCTAAACAAAAACGGAAGATTTAGGTTGTATCTTACTTTGACAGAGTGAAAGAATATAAATAATAGTCTTTACCACCTGTGTAAACTTTGCCGGTGAATGTTATAACAATAATAATCAATTTAATTTGTACCGCACTTTTCATTAGAAAAAATCTCAAAGTGCTACACAGTGCAACTAAAATCATAGATTTAATATAACATAATATAAGTTTTATAATATGTGTTATGTTGTTTCATTTCTAATATAGGCTCTTGTGTCAGATAATCTAAGTCAATGTTAGAGAATAATTAATTCTTTTAGATTTACAGAATCTCAGTTAGCCTTCATAGCGGGGCTGAACCCGTATTACACCAAGCACTGTAGCTAATATTAGCTGGTATCTCGCCGGTGGACATAAATACATTAAAGTAATATTCTCCAGTAACTCCAGTCCTCAAAGGCCGATGTCCTGCAGTTTTTAGATGTGCCACAGCTACAAAACACTGGAAGGAAATGGCTTAATTACCTCCTCCTTGTGTAGATATGTTCTCCAGAGCCTTGCTAATGACCTAATTATTCTATTCAGGTGGTGCAGCAGGTGCAGCAGTGGCTCATCTAAAGGTTGCAGGACACCAGCCCTTGAGGACTGGAGTTTGACACCCCTGGCGCTAGCTGGTCTGCACACTCTTTGATCAGCCTTGCTGGAATACTGTTAGGAGCTGCAGCTTTTCGGATGTTAACGTTTCTCAGGGATGTTCGCACAGTACATGTTAAGAGCCTGAGGGCCTGTTCATCAGGGTGAGGGGTAGCTTTTCTTGCAGGGGTCTTATTTAGGGCTTCAAATCTTCCAAAGAAGTTGTTGAGCCCATTAAAGAAGTTAATGCCATCTTTGCAGGATGAAGATGAGGTTTTATAATCAGTGACAGATTGGATGTCCTGCCACAGTTGTCTGGTGTTGTGTGGGCATGTTTTGCTGCCTTGATGGAACGGTTTAGATTGGCCCTCGCTGATCTAAGTGCGACCATGTCACCAGATTTGAAGGCAGCATTACATTTCCTCAGTCTAGAATACACCTCTTTAGTCATCCAAGTTTTCTGGTAGGCCCGTGTGACAGGGCCGTGCAGAGACCACTAAAGGGGCAGGTGGTCAAAAAGAAAGAGGGCACATCTTACCGCATTCTAGGTCAAAATATTAACAAAGCCACAAAGTTTAACAATCATAAATTACAAAATTGTGAGATATACAATCAAAGCTAAGGAAAATCTCTATATAGAGCATACAACTATGCATATGTAAAATGTTTTATTAGTAATTTCTTTCTGCAGGTCTATTTTGTTGTAGGAAAGTATTGTAATATTCAAACCTGCAATTTAGCAAGATATGTAAATCAGAGCTGGACCACCAGACATATTTTGTCTTTACAGAATTACACTATTAAAAATATAAACAAGGGCACAATGCAACCTTTTAGTGACTGTAATCTATAAAAAAGAGCTGCCTGTTTGCTACACTTGCAGTGGAGATGAAGATGGTCCATTCAGGAAAGCAGAGCTGCATGAAACTTTAAGGTGGAACTGCAGAAAAAAAGAAACAAAAACAAAACTTTAATTGTTAATGCATGTCAACATGAGAAAGGAATACTGAGTTTTGCTTTAAAAAACTTGTTTTAAAATTAGAATCACACATTTTTGTGTCATGAAGTGAAAAAATGATTTGCAAAAAAAAATTATTTGTGAATGTCATAAATCTTTTCTTGCTATTCTAAGTTTTTGTTTGTGACTCAAAGTTTTGCTTGTGATTCTCACATGACGTCGTGGGCAGGGCCCAAAATAGCAACAAAAAAAGATTTCTGATGTGTGCAAATAAAAGTTTGTTTGGCAAATAACTTTTTAAGTTCACGAGACAAAAATAAGTTGTTTTTAAAAAAATTTTTTTAAACAAAATGTTTTGTTTTAAAAAAAGAAATCATTACAATTCCAGACGTTTTGATTACAATTTTGTTTTACTTAACTGAGGTTAGTTTTCCTGTTTTTCCATTGAATATTTGGGAAAAAATAAAAATAAAATTAACTTCATACTCTGCCAACCAGACCCTAAACTTGCTTAAAGTCTGGATTGAGTTTTTTCCCCTTAATTAATGAGACACTTTTATTACATACATTATATCTATCATGGTAATTCAGGTGAGTTATTTTTAATTGTAAATGAATATCCTTGTTGGACTTTTATTTAAGTGCTATTCTCCTTCAAGACACATTTACGTAACACCAGAATAAATCGAATGTATTGTTTGACCATGTTTTCACATTTTGGTCACTAAGAATTGATCAGGGGCTTAAAAGTTTAAACTCAGTTTTAATTATCACCTATTAAGGTTACAGGTTTTGGACACATTTTCTCCCTTTCTTACATTGAAGATTCTGCAGGAAGACAGATAAACAGTGAGTGGATAGAATGATGATGTATAAATAGAAACTAACATGATTTGTATTTTGGGTTCTTGTTAATAGCAACCCTGATAATAATGTCAAAATGTTTGGTTTGCTGAATAATGTATTCAGTTTTGGATGCCTTCATTGGTAATCTACAATGTTAAGTTCAATGAAATATTTATATAATGATATTTTTTCCCTCTGGCTAAAGCTCCTCACATTTTGGGAGGATTGTATTAGGACCTTGATGCCATATAAACTACAGTATATACAATATTGTCTGGAGTGAGTATAAAAAAGAGAGACTGTTCATTGAGAGAAAACAGCATTTATTTTTCCTTTTGTTTGTCTCAACTCTCCATGGAGCTCTGCCACCTCTGCTGGTAGCTGCTTCCTCCTGAAGGAGATCCAGTTGTCAGCCATGTTGCTCTTCTTCTGTTCCCTGGGAAAAGTAATCAGATGTTTTAGCTTATAGCACATAAATGTAGATAAATAACAGTTACTGATGTGGAACGTACATACACAGTGATGGCATAGTTACTTTGAAAAAGTAACTTTAATCAGATTACTGATTACTCCTTGAAAAAGTAACTTAGTTAGATTACTGATTACTTGATTTGGAAAGTAACTAAATTACATTAAAAGTAACTTTTTTAGTTACTTTCAGCAGCAGGGCCAGCCCCGAAAAAAAAAGCCGGTGGATGGAAACGCTCGGAAAGCGAGCCGAGCCGGTGGAAAAGGGCAAATGTCACCAGGTGACTTCAAACTCATCCAAGCACTGAACAGATGCTTAGAACAGAAAAATGTGTGGATTAACGTTCTCCAGCTGAACAGAAAGACAACTGAGGGTATCTTTGTACCTAAAGAGGAGCGATGTAGAGTCAACACACATCTTCGGTTTTTAGCTTGAAACCAGAGATCAGACCCGAAATCTGGGTGTATTGATGGACTCTGACCTGAACCTTCAGACCACATAAAGACAGTTACAAAGTCGGCCTTCTGTCACCTGAAGGACATTTCCAGGATTAGAGGACTGATGTCTCAGCAGGATCTAGAGAAACTCATCCATGTGTTTAATCTTAGACTTACTGATTACTGCAACATCGTCTTCTCAGGTCTGCCCAAAAAAGTCAATCCTCCAGCTGCAGCTGATCCAGAACGCTGCTGGTAATGTTCTACTAAAACCAGGAAGATAGAGTACATCACTCAGTTCTAAAGTGCTTCCACTGGCTCCCTGTAGAACAGAGAATAAACTTTAAAATACTTAGATTGCAAATTACTGAACAGCCCAGCAGACCTGTTGTTATTGTATCAACCTTCCAGGCCACTAAGGTCTTCTGGTTCTAGTCTACTCTTCATTCCCAGAATGAGAACCAAACATGCCGAAGCAATATTTCAGCTTCTAAGCTCCTCTAATCTGGAACAAACTTTGAGAAAATTGCAAAACAGCTGAAACACAGAGTTCCTTTAGATCAAGGCCAAAGTTCCACTTGCTCAGTTACCTTTGACTAATAAATGGAAAACAGGTTAATTCTTGTCTGGATTACAACTTGTCATTATTTATCTTTATTCTGGTATTGTAATGTAATGTCTTTTGTTTTGTAAACGGTGTGTTTTTAATCATGTAAAGCACTTTGAATTTACTGGACTTGACTTAATATTAGACTACCCAGAACATATGCATATACCTAAATATCTTAGTAGGTTGCATTACCATTTTCATGTCTAACCCTCCCTAGAAACTATAACTTATATGCAGTGTGTACAGTGTAGTCATCAAATGTTCCCAGAGGTCATTCAGTTTTTTTCATGGCTTTCAATCTTGTATGATGTGATGTGCATGTCTCTTGAATATGTGTTATACTGGATACTCTGTTCATATTGTTGCTTAGAAATCACAGTATACCAGCATGTGGCACATTTTAATCCCTATGTCCTCTCCTTTGGGTCACAGCCGAACAGTAGTTGGTTTGGAACAGAGGAAGAATGGCAGCCTGTCCCTCCTGCTTTTAGATCCTGGCTCTTCATCATCTGAGACCAGAAAGCTGCTGAGCAGGGACACGTGCCTGACTGCCGTTCAGTTTGTCAGGAAGTTCCCCAGAAATCTAAAGCACAAACAGTACCAGCTCATAGCAGTACAAGGCGTGTTGTCTCATGAAGAGAAACAGGTGAGATGTTTTTCAAACACAAAGCACAACATATCGACACAGAATCAGAGCCATGGAAACTAAATTTGAACCAATTTTAGTTCACTTAGGAAGTGATCCGGGTAGGAAGGACTTGTTCTCTATAAATCAGCCTTCTTTTCTGCTTGCTTTGTTTTCACAGATAAGAATCTTCAACTCCAGAACATTATCTCCTGAAAGGCTTCCATGAATGCAAATGATTTTTTATATATACAATACTAATTGATATACTACAAAATTTATGTCCAATTTTAAACTTTCTAAATAAACAGTTCTATTTTTTGCAGTCTTACTTTCATGATGTCATGTTTTGAGTCTATGGTAGTTGTCTATTGAGTGCATAACTATACAAAATATTGAATCCTTTTGGAATCAGGTTGTTTGCATGTATTTTAAAGGGATCCAAGATTAGTTGAAAATGTTGACCTAAATATATTGCAGTTTTTCAATTGCCGTTTGTGATATGTAACAATTCATCATTTGTTACATATGGATTCTCATCTTACATTTGAAAATCACATTAAGCATCTGTTTAAAGTCTGTTTCTTTCATCTTCGTAATATATCCAAAATTCGTCCATCTCTCTCTTTCTCTGATGCCGAGACTCTCGTCCATACCTTTGTCTCCTCCAGGCTCGACTACTGCAACTCTCTGTTGGAATCCATAGAAAACATCTTCAGAAGCTTCAATACATTCAAAACAGCGCAGGAGGGATTCTACTGAGAGCCCCTAAATCTGCCCATATTACATCTATTCTGCATGATCTTCACTGGCTTCCTGTCACCTACAGAATTCAGTCAAAATCGCTCTCATTACCCATCAGTGTTTAAACGGAACCTCACCGGATTATCTGAAGGATCTTCTCATTCCATATTCATCCACCAGATCTCTACGATCACAAGACTGCAACTTCCTCCACCTTCCTCGATCCAGATTAAGGACCATGGGAGATCGGGCATTCGCTGTGGCTGCCCCCCGTCTCTGGAACTCTCTCCCGGACCATTTGAGAGCTCCACAACCACTGGTTGACTTTAAAAGAGGCTTAAAGACTTTTCTATTTAAGCAAGCCTATTCTGCCTCTACATGATTTTTATGATGCCGATTTTATCTATGACTTTAGTTGTACTGTGTAGCACTTTGAGATTTTTGCTAGTGTGGTACAAATTTAATTGATTATTATTATTATTATTATTACTACTGTAATATTTTTCCATTACATTTTTTCACCTGTGCAATGCATGCTGGGTTGATGACCCGGTTGGCCCTGTTCTGTACTGGAATGTATGGATTAAACACAGGAAGGCTAACTTTACCTGAGTTGTTGTTTATCATATTACATTTGACTTGTGTAATTTTAGATAATGCCACACTGTGTCACTGTTGGATGTAATTTAAAAAAAAAGCAAAAAAAAAAAAAAACTGTTTTTACATATAAAACAAATATTTCACAAATAAAATCTATTCTTACAACTTATCAGGGATCCCTTAAAGTATTTCTAGTAAATTGTAGACGATGCTAAAACCTTTTTAATCTACCGTATCTCACAGCTGTAACAAGTCATATAAAAGGATAACTAAAAAAGGGTTAGCAAAGGACCCAATCAAAAAAGTACCTTATATTCATGAGGGGAAAATGAAAAATATGACCAACAATAATTACACAAAATTTGAAATAACCACCAAAAATGGAGATGGAAGTTTAAGATGAGCCATAGTTTATGTATTTATTCAGAATGTAATGTTGCAATTGATCTGTAATTCCACTGGATTCACTCTATAGTTTTCTACAAACTCAGCAGTTTAATGATGCTAAATAAGTTTGAACAGTTCTGTTCAGAGAACTTGGTTTTCTCTGTGGAGTCAAATCTAGTAACGTGTCCATCTCCAAATTTTTCTGAATCAGGACAAAAATAAAATCTTCCTGTTTTCTAGGAGTTATGGATATTAGATCATTAAACGTTTGTATGAGGTTGTAGCTCTTCTCCTCTTGACTCATAACATGAGTTGGAGTTTAGAAATTGAAATATTATTCACCATAGTTTTTTGAAGATTTATTTTGGAAATTTCAATTTGTTTTTTTTTAATGTCTTCTGTTGTAGTAAACTGAGATTTTTCCTATTTTCTCCAAGAGTCTTCAAAAATGCCATAATTGGGTGGAACTATGAGTGAAGCAGTGGTCTGCTAGGGGTTTTTAACTGTCTGTTGTTTTGTCCAGCCTTAGTCTTCATCGCTGTCCATATCTAATGGGTCAAAGTTTGGATCGTCTTCATCCAAGTCCAAGTCCTCAATGTCCTGGAACAGGGACTCGTCCACTTCAACATTGTTTCCAGCTGAGAAGAACAAACAAGACCGCTTTAGAAGAAGGGTAGTGAACAAATCACCCTTCAAGATGCATTCCAGCACAGGCCCTGTGATTCCAAACATTTTAGCTTAAACTGTGAAAACGAAAAGCCAAATATTGTTATTGTTTGGAATATAGAAAAAAAACAAAACAAGGACATTAATGTAATGCTTGGCCAGCCCCGTTTAAAGAGAACCAGAAACACGCTGCTCTGTTAAGAGTTGGCTCTTGTGTCAGATCATCGCATCATAGAAGAATATAAACTAACTCCAACTCCCAGTAGTTTTGTTTCCAATGAGTGGTTCCTAACTGAAGGTAGTAAAAACAAGTCTGCTACTCTGGCAAGTCAGCTTCAAACACAAGACACATTTAAGTTAATCTAGCTGGAGTTATTACTCGAAACGGATTGAAATTATGGGAAAAATCCCTCCAGTTTGAGAAAATAAGAGTTTTCCAAATGTAATATTTCACAACAGGATCTGTTTATTGTAGAGCTTTACTTACCCTCTTCTAGGAACTGAATGTCTGATGTGTCAAGGTTATGATCTCTCTCAAACAGCTGTTTGCCTAAAGAGGAAAAAATAACACTTTATTTTGAAAGCAGCTTCCAAGGTTTTGACATAAAAGTGAAACTGATTTACCAGTGAGTCTGGGTTTTCCAGCCTGCTCCTCCTCTTTCTGTTTTTTTCGTCTGAACTCAGCCATCTCCAGCTCAAACTTGGCTTTCCATGCCAGGAAGTTTTCAATTGTTACCACTGTACCCTGGAACTTCACCTGCCAAACACAAGCATCCTTCACTGAGAAGGTGTCCACGCATACTGCCTTCATCTCCTTAACGAATCTAAGGGAACCTGAGCATATCACCTAAGCCTCTACAGAAATAGAAGAGGCAAACCAATCAAAAGTCAAACAAGTATTCAGACAGCCGTCCAATTACCTTTTCTGCTTCCTCTGCCTCCTTTTCTTTCCGAAGTTTTTCCTCTTCTTGTCTGTTTTTCATTGCATCCACAATTTCATTAAGTTTCTCCTGAACAGCTGTTACCAGGGTGAAAATCATCACCATACCCAGGTTTTCTTCAGCCTGCATGATTATTACATACACATGTTGATAATAGAAAATAAACAGCATAAAACAAGCAGCTTCAGTTTACAGAGTTACATTAGGTCCTTGAACAAGAGCCACCGCTAATTTAGAGCCAGGTTGTGCACGGAACAGAAATCTTTTCCAGGTGACCTGTTCCCTCCTTTAAGTGCAAATAAAAATTGGAAAAATGTAATGAATATTTTTTCAGTTAATGTGGGACTATTGTAAGACCAAAAAGCCCACCCTCTGCCCGAGGCACTTCCCTTTGCCTTTACAGAGCTCTATAAAACATCAAAAAATACACCAGGCAGATTATATAATTTTAAACTTTTAAACTCTGGCAATTGAGCAGCTGATCAAAAGTTTAAGACCATTAAGCCCCAAACAAAACATTTCCAAGTGTCAAAACAAGGAATCAATAGTGAGCAGCTGCTTTATGCAAGAGCTTTGATTGGGGTGGTTGGAAACTTACTCCATGGAGCAAGTGGGAACCATGGGGCAACCCCCCACATGTTTTTATTGGATTCAAATTAGCATCAGAAAATTAAATATGATATAATGTTGTGAACTGCAGTTTTGTCATGTTCAGTATGACTCTAAATATGGCCCTTTGGTGCAGTTTACCACAGTGATCATTGCAGTACTGACGAACCTCAGTAAAGAGGGATGCCCACCAGAACATTTCCACACTGCCTGCTGCAGCTTGATGCCACAGCACAAATTAAAGCTCAACTGTTTCATTAAAGGAAGAAAAAAAAACATATCTTGCGAGAGGCTTGGTGGCATGACAGAGGACCATAACTGCATGGACTCAATTCATTAAATGTTAGTGTCAATATGTGTTCCAGTTCACATTCAATGATTTTTTGACCAAACTTTGCTGCATGGTTGCCAAGACTAAATATGGCTCTTTGGTCAGTTTATATTGAATGTATGGAAATATCCTAAAGCAGGGGTGTCAAACTCCAGTCCTCAAGAGCCACTGTCCTGCAGTTTTTAGATGTGCCACAGGAATAAAATGGCTTATTTACCTCCTTCTTGTGCAGAGGCCTGCTAATGACATAATTATTCTATTCAGGTGGTGCAGCAGAGGCACATCTAAAAGTTGCAGGGCAGTGGTCCTCCAGGACCGGAGTTTGACACCAGAAAAAAAAGTCAAAAATACTGAACAAAGCAGAAGAAATTAAACACGATATTTATTCTCAGATAAATGAACACACCTGCTGCTTCAACAGGGTGAGAATGTTCTCCAGGTCGCCATCTTCCAGATTTTCTTGAGAGTAGATCTCCCACAGTGGGGGCTCATCTGGGTATTCTGCTACATATGTAAACTTTAAAGTTGCCTCAACAGCTGGAATGAGAGTTAAATGAGAATAATTCCTTCTCACTTAATTGAAACCATCTTTATTTGGTAACTTCAAACCATACATTAACTCAGATAAATCAAAGTCATTATAGAAGAAGGTGTCAAAAATAAGGAAATGTCAGAATATAACACATTTATGAATTGAATATACTCACTTTCCCCGTTTTCTCCTGCGTCTGACGTAACGGTAATAGTGAAACTGGTGGGTTCTTCTGACAGCACTGCAAGCCCACATGAATAACAGATCATTTCTGCAAACTTGCATTAGAACACAATGATCACTAGTGCACTATTGTTCAGACAGTTTTCGTCCATTTAAACTATACAAATATTCCTGCTTTTCATCGTAAGACCAAACCCCTACATCCCGGATTTAAACTAGTCTATTTTAGCTATAAAAACCGAATCGTTGCTTCTCGTCGTGAGCTTGCTGGATGTGAACGTGAATAGCCCTGCAAGACGTGGCCAAAGGCCAGAGCATTTACTGTCTCATTAGCTTTCATTGAGCAGAAGTCATCACAACTATCAAACAAAAATAAAGTAGTTCCAACCCAGTCCGATAAATTAAATAAGGCTTACTGCGATGCTAGCTGTAAGCTAGCTACTATTTTTAATCAACTCCCACCTGTAAAGGAGTCGGGATAGATTGATTCTATGGCTTCAAGTTCATTCCTTTGCTCCTCGACGTAATCTGTCATTTTTAATCTCAAGGGGTTATCTAGAGTTTGATAAAATCATTCCAACACTGAAACTTTTGGCAACATAGAGCTCGGCGTGTTCTATCGGTCCCATCCACTCAGAACGCGATCGATGATGTCGGAGATTGAAGTTTCTGTCTGATTCAGACACTGCAAAAGGAGAGTCCGGGGCTTCCGGTTATCTGTTTTGCAGACCACTAAATCGATCTCAGATTTAGTGATGCAAATACGGAAACCCATAGACATGAACACGTGTGTGTGTATGTATGTGTATATATATATATACACACACGTGTATATATATATATATATATATATATATATATATATATATATATATATATATATATATATATATATATATATATATATATGACTACCAACAAAAAGTCTCAATAATATACATGTCACTGTAAAGACAAAAATTTGAATTTTTGCTTATATCTGTTTAACAACCCTGGTTGTAACAACCTGGGTTATTATTCTTCTGTTAACCTAATTTATTTGTTTGTTATTGACTTTTGGGCAATTAAATTTCTTATGTATACACTGCGAATGGTATTTTTATTACCGTTGATCATGTTGTTTTTCATGTCTCCTTATGTCTTTTGTTCCTCCCATAATTGATGGAGATAAACAGATATTATTCATAATGTATAAAAGTATTGTCATTTGTTAGATCTACATCCTTAAGAAAATGAAAAAATATGTTGTTTTATGAGATAATTTGTCTTTGACTGTTCCAGTAATGGCAGAATTAATAATAATAAAGACTTTATGGTATTCTGATTTAGAAATGTAATTATATTAATTGTGTTACGACCCCCACGCCACTAAAGGCAGTCGCAAGCCCGAAAAGATGCAACTAAGGAGCAGATTTAGAAGTACACCGAAAGCTACAGAATTAGCTAAAACTGTGAGCTGCCGTGAAGTAAATAAAAGAAGGAAGCTCAAATACATTCTGAGAGTGAAACTCCTTCCTAAATGTGAAAATATATCACAGATTTCAAAAGACAATAAAAACGGAAGTATAGGAAATAGCGCCCCCTTCACTTCCGGATTGCAATGGTCCCGTGTCCAAATAAGGTATGAGACTGACAGTGGTCCGTCCGCCCCTTTCTGTTTGCTGCAGCGAGGTCCTTCTCGCGAGGTGTACTTGGGTCAGCCCGTTGCAGCGATACGTCACAACGTCCGCCATATTGAAAGTGGCCTATGTGCCAATAAGCTAATACAAGTAAATGGACCGAACTTCAGAAATTGCCGTTCTACAAAGTATTTTAAATTAATTCCTGTCATTGACACATTTTCTCAAACACATTAATATTTTTCGCAATCAAAGAAATGACTAAAGACAGAGTTTCTAACTTTTGATGTGATTATTTAATTGTTTTTGGGCATTTCTGAATAAAGAGCACAATGTTTTATTTGATAGAAATTATTCTGATAATTTTTATATTGACATTGATGAACAGACACTTTTACAGTGTTTAATTAAATAACACACATTAATGTACATTTAACATTTCAAGACAAGAAACACATTTTCTTGTATTCATTTTTTATGCATTGAGAAACGACTTGATTTATAAATCAGTCATTGTCAAACATTAAACTACATATTTTTCTTACTTTTTTCCAGAGAAAAAATATTACAGTATGTCAACTCTGCTATTGACAGCAGAGTGAAAATAATTCTAACAGAGTAAATTATTTTTATTTCATTACATAAGATGTATTAATACACTAATGCTTTAGATTGATATATTTAAAAATGCACAAAAAGTGAAAGAATAAAACATTTATTTATTATACTGGGAACACTGGTCACAGGCTTCAGTCTGCTGGTCACACTGGGAGAACTCAATGACTTCTGAGACGTCCTGGTTCACAGGTTAAAGCCAAGGATAAAAGAGAAATTATCCAAACATGTAATAGAAAATATGTTTCCTTCACATTCAGAAAAAGACATTTTCAGCATGTTGGGCTCTGACTCGTAGCATCTTTATAGCTAAATACCGACATGGTGAAGCTGAGCTGGAAACAGACTGAAGAACAGCAGCTCCAGCTCTGATCCTGACTGATCTTTCTTCACAAAATCCCCTGATCTTTAATGAACTTCTCCTCTAACAGCGGTTTCTCATCAGCTCTCTCTCATTAGAAAACAGTATGAAAACATTAGCTGCTAAGCTAACAATCAGCGGTTACTTCGGGCCAATTTAGCTACATAGGAAATATTTTTCAGTTTAGAAGCAAGTTTCTGGCTGCAAAGTCAAGTAATTCTGATATTTCATTCTTACCTGTGAAAAGTAATGCCATTGAATCCAGTTTGTTTCGTAAAACGGTTGAAACACACAGAACTTAAGGAGCTCCGATCCTCTGCTGCCTTAAAGAAAATGGCGGACGGTAGTGATGGGCAAATGAAGCCTCATGAAGCAATGAAGCTTTCCAACCCTTTGCTTTGCAAAAAGGTTAATTACGCGATGCTTCATTCATCACTCACTAGTGACATCTGCTGGTGAAACTGTAACAGCCTTGTCACTCAGTTGGATCGTACTTCCAAAAATTACTGAATGCAATATTGTCACAAAGTTTTCATCAAACTCATGTTTAGTAACAAGAGAATCAATGAAACCATATTTAATTGTCATATGTTTTTTAAAATGATTTGTCGCCAATCTAATCCTGGTAGATGTTGAACGTCAGTGGTTGTGTTGGGTTTTCTTTTATGTCATAGGCGGATTTGACAATAAAGACATTTGATGTTTTAGTGTCTTGGGAGTGCAGTGCTTGTTGGAGCATTTGCTTTTTCTTGGATTTCTAATTGGTTCTGATCCCTTATATTTGGCTACATGTTGAATTTTAGTTCTGCAACAGGATTAAATCTGTTTCTGCTGTGCAAGACTGATATATCTTTGCTAATCAGACTACAAATAGTGGAACTATCCAGAATGTGAGAAATTGGGAAGTGGAGGGTTAATTATTGTTATCTAAGAATAATTTTATTGTGAGGATAATC
Source organism: Poecilia mexicana (assembly GCF_051168715.1). Classification (NCBI taxonomy): domain Eukaryota; kingdom Metazoa; phylum Chordata; class Actinopteri; order Cyprinodontiformes; family Poeciliidae; genus Poecilia; species Poecilia mexicana. The sequence continues at coordinate 31,379,895 of NW_028263385.1, read as the reverse complement.
TCAAAGAATTCCCAGATGTCAGAGATTTTCCTCTTGCTGGCTCCATTTCAGACAATCAATCAAGTTTATTTGTGTAGCAGGTTTAAGCAACAATGCAGTTCAAAGAGATTTACATCATAAAATCACAAAAATATAAAGTCATAAAAAAATATAATCTACAATTGAGAAAACCAGTAACAAACATTAAATTTTGATGAGTGCCATCATCAATACACATCAAATATGTTGGTCAATGTTCATTTTATTTTGGCCACTGAAGACAAATATTCTCCTCTGATGAGCGACCAAATGCACAACAACCCATGAAGCAGCACGGCTCATCGCGCTTTTATTTTGAAAACCGACACGCAAAATGAAGCAGTCACGAGATCCAGGTAATGGATCACGAGGCATCGTTTGTCTTTTGTTTTTTTTATTAGTATATAAGAATAACAATGACAAAAACTCACAATGTGTCAAAACAAATATTACAGATCACAACTCCTAATGTTAACAATCACATTAATTTCAGAGGATCAAGAGAAAATTATTATTAAAGGTAACTAAATTAACAGAAAAAAATGAAAGAAAGGTAATTAAATGATGAAATAAAAGGATTTAAAAAAAATAAGATATGTTAGGGGCTACAGACTAGAAATCTGTCATTGACTCATACAAATTGAGAGGGAGCATTTTGCATAACGACATTTATGGATATAATATTTTGTTACAATAATCAGAACATTGACTAAAAATTCCATATTTTTTTCTTTAATGGATAAATCAAATTGAATATTTTGTAAGGAAACAAAATCCAAATTTATTTTCTTAGAAGACAGAAAGTTATGAAGTTGATCCCATAAGTTTGATACTTCTTTACATTCATAAAACAAATGTTTAGTTGTTTCCAAATGAGTTGTACAAAAACCACAATTCTCTACATTAAAATTAAATCTCTCTTTTAAGAAGTCATTTGATGGATATATGTTATTTATAATTTTAAAATGTAGTTCTTTATGTTTGGGAGGAATTGGAAATTTCAAATAATTTGTCCTTATTTTGACTCTCATAGATTTGTTAAAATTTTGTAAGAGAACTGTGCTTTTTGGTCTTCCTGGGTACATGTTATGTATTAAATACTTGTTCAAAAACCTGTTGTTGCATTTATTATCTCTAATGTCCACATACTCAATTTGAATCTTGTGGAGTCTTGGAATAGAGAAATTAAATAAATTGTTCTTAACTGACAAAAAAAGAACAACAGGGATGCTACGTAATACTTTCTTAAAATTTGTTAATGAACAGTCAGTTCCATATTTCCTGTTAAATACCTCCAAACTGAGAATTTCACCATTTTCATCCAATAAATGAGTAATTGACCAGATCTGTTTATTCCACCAGTCATTCATGAATATAGATTTTCTACCACATAGAATGGCTCTATTGTTCCACAGTGGGACATTATGGGGGCTAAAGTTGTGTTTAAACATCAACTTCCACTGTAACAAAACTTGTTGACGGAAAGCAGAGAGTTTTAGGGGGAGTTTAGATAATTCAAAATCACATTTCAATAACAACTCAATACCTCCAACTTCCTGAAATACGAACGATGGAACAACAAACCAAATAAGATCACTGTATTTTAAAAGGGACTGAAGCCATCTAATTTTTAAAGTGCCAATCATAATTTCAAAATCGATTGCCTTAATACCACCTTCCTCATAATTTTTTAACAAGTCACTTTTTCTGATGTAATGGTGTTTGTTTTTCCAAATGAAGTTAAAGTTTATTCTGTTAAAACGTTTTATGAGACTTGGAGGGACGGCTAAGGAATATGCAGGACATGTCAGCCTGGATAAGGATTCAGTTTTTGTTAATAATGTTCTACCAAACAACGTCAAATCTCTCTGAAGCCAATTATTTAAGGTTCTGCCACATTTATCAATGTTGTCTTGTAAATTTTTTCTTACGCTAGCAGCTTGACATTTAGTAATCCATATTCCTAAATATTTAATTTAATTTTTAACTGGAATATCAGAAATTGAAGAATCAGAACAGTTATGGATACTCATAATTTCACATTTATTTATATTTAGCTGCAGCCCTGAGGCTTGAGAGAACAACTCTATTTCCCTTAGAGCTCGAGGAATTTGGTCTTTATTTTTTAGGAAGAGGGTTGTATCATCTGCGAATTGGCTTATGATTATTTTCTGGTTATTAACTTCCAAACCTTCTATAATAGAGTTATTAATTGTTATTGCTAATAATTCTGTGACTATAATAAATAATAGAGGCGAAATACTGCAACCTTGTCTGATTCCTCTTTCTACTTTGAATCTGGAGCATGTGCCCTGAGGCACACAGCTGTTAATGTTGGTGTTAAACATGGTGATCATATTAAGAAAACTGCTACCAAAACCAAAATGTTTCAAAGTGTTAACAATAAATTGATGTTCCACAGAATCAAATGCTTTGTGGAAATCTAAGAACAACATAAAACCATCATCTCCTATTAAGTGTCTATAATCAATCAGGTCCAGAACCAGGCGGATGTTGTTATGGATGGATCTGCCTTTAAGAAAACCGGATTGAGTTTGACTAATTATTGCGGGTAAGCCCGTTTTTAACCTCGTTGTTAGAACCTTTGTTAGGATCTTGTAGTCCGTGTTCAACAAAGTGATGGGCCTTAAATTATTTAAATTTTTCTTATCTTTACCAGGTTTTGGGATTAGCTTAATTACGCCTTGTTTCATAGTTTCCATGAGTTCCTTCTTTCCAACACATTCTGCTACAGCCTGGAACAACAGAGGTTTTAAATCCTCCCAGAAATGTTTATAAAAGTTAGCTGTAAGTCCGTCTGGCCCGGGGGCGCGGTCAGACGCCATAATTCTTATAGCAATATCAAATTCGGAGATTCTTAGCTCTTCATCACAGATTTCCTTAAAATTTTCATCAATAACAGGAATCAGATTTCTTACTTTATCAAAAAATGATGAAGTACTTTGTTCTGTATGTGAAGATTTATAAAGATTACTATAGAAATTAAATACTTCCTGTGTTATTCTCTTAGTCTCAGAACATTCGACTCCATCAATCATAAGGCTATTAATTGCGATATATTCCTGTCTACGTTTTTCTAAGTTACAAAAGAAGGCACTATTATTTTCTCCTTCTTCAATCCACCTGGCTCTGGACCTTATATAAGCACCTTTTGCCCTATTTGTATATATTTCATCTAATTTAAATTGTAATTTATTTATTGCATCTTTATCCTCATCACTCCAACATAATTTTCTGTAAAGTGACATAAGATCTTTAATCATCATTGTCTCTTCTGCTTTTCTTTTTCTATTTAAATCTTTACCAAATTTAATTGAATGCTTTCTGATGCTATATTTCAAGTATTCCCATTTAAGAATTGGTGTTTTAAAAGAATTGTCATTTGACATATTCAGAATAAGTTCCTTAATAGATTGACAAAACTCTACGTTTGTAAGAAGCTTTGCATTGAATTTCCAGTAATTATTACGTTTGTAATTTCTATTTAGTTTTTGTAGTTCTACTTTGACCATTAGGTTTGTGCCAGGTGAACTGTTTGACTCCACTGTGTTGCACTCTCCAGACTTCCAACAATTTTGTGTTATTAACAAATTCTTTAAGAATAGGATTTAGAGTTTCTTTTACCAGCAGTGAAGGCCATCGATCCATCCATTCATCTGGAGCTAAATTGAAATCCCCTCCAACTATAATATGATCTATAGGAAAAATAGCAGTGAACTCCGCAATAACCATCGTTATTTGATGTAGCAGATTTCTATTGTATTGATCATTATTATATCCATAAATGTTTAACAAAATTAATGGGACATTGTCAACTTCCAAAACACAGGCTACCCAATGTCCAGCTTCATCCGCTCTTTCACTCAAAATCTTACCCAGACATCTGAAAAAGCAGATGGCAACTCCAGCCGATCGATTTGTCCCATGACTGAAGATAATTTTATCACCCCATTGCTGCGACCAGAACTTCATGTCAGATGCATCAGAATGTGTTTCCTGTAAAAAGGTGCGGTGTGCTTGTTGTCCTTTACAAAACAAAAAAACAGCTTTCCGTTTAAGTGAGTCTTTTAGTCCCCTTGTGTTAAAAGAAACAAATGAAAAATCAGTTTATATCTGAAAAATGGAACACAAGAACAGACGGTTTAGGAGAGTGAGAAAAGAAAACCCCTTGAGGTAGAGGTCCCATTAACAGAACTGACCACTATCATTTCATGCTAATTCCTGCTGTATCTCAGTTCCCAGCTGAAGAAATGTCCATGATGCGTTTGCCTTCGATGAAACCAAACAGGCCCCTGAAGCCCGCAGCTTTGCCTTCTTTTCTTGCTTTTTCAATTTTTGGCCAAAGTGCTTGTCTTGCTTTCCAATCTTCTGGTGTCAAATCTTCAGAGAAGCGAACTCCTTCTTCTTTGCAGATGGGAGAAGTTTTAGTTCTTCTCCAGATGTCGTCTCTCAAGGTTCTTCTCACAAAAAGAATGATGATCTGTCTATCTCTGTTATCCACCTTTTGACCCACTCTGTGTACCACATCAACCTCTTTGTCCATCTTTGAAGCCAAATCAGGTGCAATTTTGCACAGAAGTGCCATCACTTCTTCTCAGATGTTCTCACTAGACTTTTCCCTCTTTCCTTTTAAGCGCAGGCACCATCGTCTTTTATATCTTTCGCTATTCTTTCAACTGCATGTTCTCTTTGGAGAGTGTATCCACTTGTTTTTCCAATTCCATTATTTTCTTTTTGCTTTCTTTTAGTTCCTCTGAGTTGAGCTGATCCGACTTAGCAATAGCAGCTAGCATAGCACTATGCTGCTTCATTTGCGCGCCAACTTCTTCCATGCGGTCATCTACTTTCTGTCCTAAGGAACTTATAGCGCTCAAAATAGCCTCAGTATTCATTTCTTCCTGGGACGTACTTTTTGTTCTTTTTTCTATGTGGGTTTTTTTTTCAGGAGTGCAGGTCGGGGTACCGGCTTCCCTCTCCCGTTTGCTAGCTGCAGCAGACTCTATTGGCACCGCATAGTCGTGCTCACTTTCGGAGGTTTTAGAATGCGGAGACTTGACTCCAGGCGGCATAAACTTGTTGGTTTTCTTCATACTACAAGCTGAGTACTGATATTTCAGATATTTATTTGTAGTTTACTTTATAAATTAACTTACAGTCGGGACCTCTTTGGGAGCTCAGAGAAACATGACTAGCTTGTCCGCCATATCCCCGGAACTCCTCACGAGGCATCGTTTGTTGCCCGGTGTTCCGTCAGATAGCCATGCGCTGTCAGGATCATAGACATACGATGGCCGACAGGTGCAAATGCGCAGCAAAAGAGAAAACATGCAAATAAAAGAAAAGACACGCGCACAAATTAAATGCGGCAAACAAAAAGCAAATAAAATGCAGCAAACAAAAAAGAAAACACCCCCGAATGAAATGCAGCAAACAAAAAGTGTTGAAAACGGAAGTGCTCCAGACCACTAGGGGGAGTCTAACAAAAAATAGCTGTGTCCGAATTCAGGCTCTGCATCCTTTCAAGGGCCCTGAGAAACTGATCCTTCGAAGCATAGACATAATAAAAGAGTAGATCCCCCCCCCCCCACGATTGGCTGCTCCGGCGCAAATACGCTCTTGGAGCGGTCGTCCCTCCTGCTTTGCTCAACCAAAACAGCAGAAGATGCCTTCAGCACTGCGGAATATTGTTGATCGGATCGACGGACTACTGACGTGAGGGCTCGACAGACTTTTCGCAAGTAAGATGGACATATTACTGTGTATTTTTGTGATTAATACTGAATTATATATATAAAAACATGTGTGTATATATATATAAATATATATATATATATATATATATATATATATATATATATATATATATATATATATATATATATATATATATATTGTTAAGGAAGAAAATTTTCTAAATAAGTTAACTTTGGAAAAAAGTTTGGCTCTCTCTTCCTCTGGATCCCAGGTCCTCTCGGCGGGCCACGTGTAGCCACAAGGAAAACAACAATGCGTGTTGACGTCACAGAATTACAGAGTTTAATCCAATATAAGACAATGCACAAACTTACACCAGAAACTGCAGAACAACAGAGACATACATTCATTTACCTGACATAAATGGAAAGAAGGAAAAGCAAAGACGTGCAAAGACATCTTTGGAGAGTTGCAAGAGCAAATCTAATCTGTTACTTCTGTGTAGAAGGTTTTATCCTCTTGTATTTAATTTATTCAAACAAGGCGTATCTTTGCTCATCCAACCAGGAGCTATCTCTGACCCTCTCTCAAGCCGAAACCCCTGCCGTGTTTACGGCCTTTCACAGATGAGTGTGAAAAGCTACAACTTCCACTGTATTGTTTTCCCACAGACAAAAGGCAGTTCAAACGATCCTAGCAAACCATCTGCTGTAACTACAGGTAAATTAAAGGTCAAAAAGTCAGAATACATTACTAATTTCAAAACCACAATTAGGCCATTTGAATCAAGACATGTTAAGTTTTAAAACTAGCTTATTTTAAATGTATTTTCTCAACAATATATATATATATATATATATATATATATATATGTGTGTGTGTGTGTATATATATATATATATATATATATATATATATATATACACACACACATATATATATATATGTTTTTCAGCCGAGTCCAAAATCCGATGTGAGATTCATCCGTGCTGCAGTGAATCCGTCTCTCTTTATAGATTTCTCCCTCTTCTTCCTCACATCGTGTCTTTAGGAAACTTTCAAACAAAAACGGAAGATTTAGGATGTATCTTACTTTGACAGAGTGAAAGAATATAAATAATAGTCTTTACCACCTGTGTAAACTTTGCCGGTGAATGTTATAACACATAATATAAGTTTTATAATATGTGTTATATTGTTTCATTTCTAATATAGGCTCTTGTGTCAGATAATCTAAGTCAATGTTAGAGAATAATTAATTTCTTTAGATTTACGGAATCTCAGTTAGCCTTCATAGCGGGGCTGAACCCATATTACACCAAGCACTGTAGCTAATATTAGCTGGTATCTCGCCGGTGGACATAAATACATTAAAGTAATATTCTAATCACAATATATACACAATAATATGTCCATCTTACTTGTGAAATGTTGTCTGTGGAGCCCTCACATCAATAATCCATCAACCAGAACAACAATATCCCTCAGTGCTGAGGCATCTTCTGCTGTTTTGATTGAGCAAAGTAGGAGGGTATACCGCTCCAAGATGGTCGCCGTATTTCCCGCGCCGGAGCGGTCCATGAGGCGTCTATGCTTATATAATGTCTATGCTTTGCTCAACCAAAACAGCTGAAGATGCCTCAGTAAGTAAGATGCATCCTGTCAGGATCCGTGTTTTTGTGTGTTTATTTTTGAGTTTTCTGTGTTCAGTCCTGTTTCCCTGTGAGTCTCTGTCCTGTCCTCCCCGTTGATTGCTCCCCAGGTGTGTCTCATTCCCTTAATTACCCCGTGTGTATTTAAACCCACCTGTTGTCTGTGTTCCTTGTCGGATCCTCGTCGTATGCGTCGTAGTCTGTTGTCATTGTCTAACGTCTTGTGTTCGCGCCAGTTGAACTGATAAGTCCTGGTTTACGTTAGCGCTCGTCTCTAAGTCCTGTTTACCAGTTGCTACCGGTATTTGGCTATGTGCCTGTCTCTCTGCCGTGCTGCCTGTGTTGGACTATTTGAGCATCTTCATCATTAAAACCTTCATCATCACTATAACCTGGGTCTCAGCGTCTCTCCTCACCACCCACCAACAACACCACCTTATGACAGAAGGATCCGACCAAGAACCGGTGAGGAACGCTTTCATCATGGACCCAGCAACCACCACCACAACTCCTCCGCTCTTCCCATTCCTAAAATCTCCGGACATTTATAATATTGAGTTTGAGGAGGATTTCCAGTATCTATTCAACATGTTTCACGCTGACCCGTTTATGCTGGAGTTAGTGCAAGAGCTCCACGAGGAATTCATTCAAAGGAAAGTATTCACCACACCTGTCAGACCTCCGCCAGTCCCAGCTTCCGCTCCAGCCGCCTCCGTCCGCCCTGCGCCGCCGGAGATCCCGGCCCCTGGGTCTTGTCAGTCTCCCCCGCCTCCGGTCCCCGCGCCGAGGCGGCGTCAGTCTCCCCCGCCTCCGGTCCCCGCGCCGAGGCGGCGTCAGTCTCCCCCGCCTCCGGTCCCCGCGCCGAGGCGGCGTCAGTCTCCCCCGCCTCCGGTCCCCGCGCCGAGGCGGCGTCAGCCTCCCCAGCTCCTAGAGTCCCCCGAGCTTCCTGAGTTCCCTGTGGCTCCGCCCCCCGAGTTTGCGGACGACCCCGAGTTTCCAGAGTCTGCTCCCCCCGAGTTTCCAGAGTCTGCTCCCCCCGAGTTTCCAGAGTCTGCTCCCCCCGAGTTTCCAGAGTCTGCTCCCCCCGAGTTTCCAGAGCCTGCTCCCCCCGAGTTTCCAGAGCCTGCTCCCCCCGAGTTTCCAGAGCCTGCTCCCCCCGAGTTTCCAGAGCCTGCTCCCCCCGAGTTTCCAGAGCTTCCCGAGCCCGCTGCTGACGAGCAGCCCGTCCCTGAGCTTCCAGAGCGTGCTCCGTCTGAGCCTCCTGCCGGCCGGCCCCTCTGCCGGCCTTCTAGGGCCTCCAGCCGGCCCCACGGGCCCGAGGGCCTCCTGCTGCGGTGGCGGGAACCACCGGACCCGCCTCCACGTCTCTGCTTCCTGCGCCGGCGGAAGAGACCGCCGGACCCGCCTCCACGTCTCTGCTTCCTGCGCCGGCGGAAGAGACCGCCGGACCCGCCTCCACGTCTCTGCTTCCTGCGCCGGCGGAAGAGACCGCCGGACCCGCCTCCACGTCTCTGCTTCCTGCGCCGGCGGAAGAGACCGCCGGACCCGCCTCCGGGACTCCGGTTTCTGCGCCGGAGACGCCGCTCGCCGGACCCGCCTCCGGGACTCCGGTTTCTGCGCCGGAGACGCCGCCTGCCGGACCCGTCTCCTCGCTTCCTGCGCCGGCGGAAGAGACCGCCGGACCTGCCCAAGGGGGTCCGCCTCCTTCGCCGGCAACGTCCGCCGGATTAGCCTCCTGGTTCTCCGCCCACTCTGATGGGTAGTTTTTTGTTTCTGGACTCTGGCCCCTTCCGTCGCCCCTCCGCCCACCCCGTTGGGTTGTTTTTTGTTGGACTCTTGCCCTCCTTCCGTCGCCCCTCCGCCCACCCTGTTGGGTTGTTGTGTTTTTGGACTTTTCTGTTTTTTGTTGGGCGTCTGGTATCCGCCCTTGAGGGAGGGGTACTGTCAGGATCCGTGTTTTTGTGTGTTTATTTTTGAGTTTTCTGTGTTCAGTCCTGTTTCCCTGTGAGTCTCTGTCCTGTCCTCCCCGTTGATTGCTCCCCAGGTGTGTCTCATTCCCTTAATTACCCCGTGTGTATTTAAACCCACCTGTTGTCTGTGTTCCTTGTCGGATCCTCGTCGTATGCGTCGTAGTCTGTTGTCATTGTCTAACGTCTTGTGTTCGCGCCAGTTGAACTGATAAGTCCTGGTTTACGTTAGCGCTCGTCTCTAAGTCCTGTTTACCAGTTGCTACCGGTATTTGGCTATGTGCCTGTCTCTCTGCCGTGCTGCCTGTGTTGGACTATTTGAGCATCTTCATCATTAAAACCTTCATCATCACTATAACCTGGGTCTCAGCGTCTCTCCTCACCACCCACCAACAACACCACCTTATGACACACCCTAAATCTTCCGTTTCTGTTTGAAAGTTTCCTAAAGACACGATGTGAGGAAGAAGAGGGAGAAATCTCACATCGGATTTTGGACTCGTCGGCTGAAAAACACACACACACACACACACACACACACACACACACACACACACACACACATATATATATATATATATATATGATTCACTATTAATCTTTATTTATTAGTGTTTGTATAGCTATATAAATATATATTGATATTACTAAATGATTTATTAAATAAATTATGAACGGCTGTGTGCTTTTTAATATGCTCTTCATTCATCGATATCAGAATATTCCATTCCTATTCTATTGTTATAGCCACTAAGCATATTTAAATATGATGAACTATGTATTAAAAACATACTTAAAAAATACAATTGTTTATAAATGTAGCTTTGATAGATGTTTGAATATGGTTTACAGTAACAAAAAAGTGTGTTATGATCGATTAAATGCGCTTTAGCATTGTGCTGCTAAACACATAACGCTGAGTGGAGTGGTGGACCGCTCCAAGATGGCCGCCCTAAATCTCGTCAGCGACAATAAGCGAGAGCGGTCCATGAGGGTCTATCCTTATATTATGTCTATGGTCAGGATAGCATACATGCAGTCGGTACCATGCCCGCGCATTAAGAAGTCCGACCGTCAGTGGAGTTGTCAGTTCAGCAAACGCAACAAGTTATGACCAAAATAAGTCATTAAATTGTTTATAATATGATATAATACGATAGCTAGAAGGGTATACATGCGTTGTCGTGGTTTCAAAGTGTATTTAAAGCAGGTCTGGCTGCAGCTGCAGTCAACTACAACACACGCCCGTGTAAAACTCATTAACCTACTTAACTGCTAAGTCAGGATGCCATATAACTGTTAATAACAAAGTGTAGGATGATCTACGTCATGATTCTATGTTGCAGATTAAATAAAATCATATGGTAATGACAACGTATGCATGTCTGAGCTAAGCGTATGACTATTTGACAACGTATGCTGATCTGACAGAACACCGGTCACGTGGTTTTCAGCAAGACAACACAAGCCTCGAAGCGGGGCTTAGTCGGACACGCCGCCTTTTTACTCGGTACAAGCCTCGAAGCCTGGATTCAGATAGCCCATCACTAAGGGAAGGGGTGCGGCAAAACAGCTGACATTCAATGTTGATCAGACATCGGCATTTCAGTCATCAGATTTCAACCACAAAACAACATTGAATCAGTGACACAGTTTCAACGGTTTGATTGGATGGTTGTTTGATGGTTGATCCACCGTCATTTGTCGACTTCAACCAAAAATCAATGATTCTAACTATAATTCAACGTTGATTTAACGTCATGTGCTATCTGGGCAGCATTGATGAGTGTGACATTTGATTGCTTTAAGTAACTGGAGATACACATGGGGACGGATCTCAATATCAGGTACAAACTGAAATTTTGTTTGCTGGCTACAAAGCTCAGAAAGCAAGTTAAGCCCACGACTGACGTTAAGAGTTCCAGGAAATGACAACATTTGTGGTGATGCCATTTAGACATACGGGGTGGAAGTGAAACTGCAATGCTTATTTCAGCTCTCTCTCTCTGTCACCCAGCAGCTACCAATGGATAGGTTTAAGACGATTCTGAATATTGCCAGCAAGCAGACCAACCTTGGTTTTGGGTTGGTTGCTCTGTTGACAGCTGGAGGCGAGCAGATCTTCTCCTCGGTGGCATTCAAGTGTCCCTGCAACGAGCTGAACTTCCTGTATGGCTTGGTCTTCCTGTTGGTTCCAGCATTAGCTTTGCTGCTGCTAGGTTATATTCTCAGCAAAAAGATGTGGATATTGTTTACAGGTATTTGGCACAACAGGGCAAAGTTGTGTTGTTGGAAAAACCTGGCTACCACTTGCACAGCTTTCTTCCAAATCAGTTCCACAGCCCTGGTGGCACCGTCCAGCTGGTTTGCTGTTGCTCTGCTTAATGGTAACTATTATGAGTGTGCAATGACTGGAACCAATGTGAGTGTTTACAACCAGTATTTGTGCAAAGATATGAATTCTGAGTTGGACTGTGCAAAGAAACTTCCCATGCTTCCTTGTGATAAACGTAATGAGGAGCTTCTGCGTACACTAAGATCTCAGTCTCAGGTAAGCAGTTTTCTGATGTGATCCCACTCTACCATTTATAACACAAGTCTTTAGTCATCACAGCATTCTTTATTCGTTAACTTGGTACTGAGCAGTACAGCAAATCTTTGTCTGGAAACACTGCAAATGTTTGTTAGACTATCAAATAGTTAATTATTTGTGTAAAAATCAGCATTTGCAGCTATTTTAGGATGAAGAAATATGGAATTCAAATATTGCTAGTTAAAATCGTTCTCCCTACAAGAAAACATGAGAACAACTATATTTGTTTTAGTATAAATATAACCTTTAGCTGTGTTGATTTGACAACATGTTTACACTGCAGACTATTTAGTGTCTTTAATAGATGGATGGATAATCACAGGAGGGTTGTATCTGGCTGCATTTACTTGAGAAACCTTAAAAAAAGAAAAAAAAACTCTAGAAGTAGTTTTAAAGGGGCAGAATTATGTTTCCAGGCACATAGTACCATTTCATAGCATAATCAAGTAACTATGTCACCTTCAGTTGTCATAAAAATGCTGAATATATCAAATATGACTTAAAAGAAATTTTACTTCCTGTTTTGATGGGATTCTGTACTCTTTAAATACTTCTGCTCTTTCTGAAACTCTGTCTTCAGGAAGTCATCAGAACATGACTTTTCTATTAACCCTTTAACACCATTGTTACCAGTGTTGCACTAAGAAGTAACTGGTATGAGATCAGCAGATGTGCAGTTCCACCAGGTGTTTGGCTAGTCTGAAGGAGCAGAGCAGGGAGCCAGGAGGGAAGGCTGCTCTGTGAGGTAGAAGCTTGGAAACTGCAGCCCTGAGAGTAGCTGCACCTTGAAGGTGATGGTATTTCCAATCAATTATGCACAGCTGAATGGCTGCCATGTGAGACGAAAGGATTTCTCAGACATGCATGAAAGAATCAAAGTAACACTCCAGGTATGTTTTTGATTAGAGAATAAGATTATAACACAATGTAAAGCTAAAAAAGTAGATTTTACATGATACTGCTCCTTTAAAGGAGCCAAGAGAGATAAAGAAACAACCCAATGGCTTCATTGTAATGTTAAGGCCAGAGAAACTAAACTCCTTCAGAAGTCCTTTTTCAAAAGCTCATGCATCACACAATAATCTTAATACTGCTATGCAAAGATTCAGCTAATAATCATAGTAACCTTAAATAACCTTAAAATTTTCCCACAACACAGTAATGCATATAAAACAATGAAACATAAAAACATTAAGAGTGGACACAGTTCTATTTTTGACATAACTAAAGTTCTGTTTGTTTTTTTTTGAACATATTAAAACTGGTTACAGACTTTAAATTGGCAGGAAGTGAGCTCCAAACTGCAGATCCTCGCACAGACGGAGCACTTTGAGCAAAAGTGGTTCTATGGAATGGAACCTTATAATATCCATGTAAAGCTGCTCTGGTAGATCTACTGCTGACCTGCAATTTCTGTATACATTCACTTAATGGGTTAGGTGCAAGTCTGTTTAAACATTTAAAAATTAGTCTTAAAAGGTCATGGCTTATAAAAGTAGAAAAGTCCAGAATGCCAGATTTAGCCATCGAATTGGCTTTTGATATAAAACCTTTCAGGCCTGATTATAGAGACTTTCAAATGGTTAGAGTTTGGCTGGTCTGTGGCCAGACAGTAGCTCCAAAGGATGGACGTGAGAGGATCATGGAGTTTCTATTTCTACTTGAGTAATATTATTTTGAGTTATCACTACTCTTATTTGAGCTCAGTTTCTGGATGCTCTACCTACCTCTAATTACATCACTGGATGAAGAACAAGGATGTTTTAGTCCAAAATACATCAGACACAGAAAAACACTTTTCAAGTTGATATTAAAGGACTTAGAACAAACTTAGAATTTAGTTTTAGAAAATGTGGAGTACTGACTTTTAACCCAGAAAAGGACTTAGATTAGTCACTCTTCAGCTTATTTTTTCAGAAACTGTAGAGTTCTCACTATTTAGATGCAGAGACCAGAAGCCCAGAGGAAACTTTTGAATCGACACTACTTTTTAGACTCTTGTTCTTCCAACCCGGAAATGGAATGGGCTCTTTGCACCTCAGCTTCCGCGTTCGGGGAAAAGCGGCTCGGTTGTTTCCGATCTATTGAAAATGGCATTTTACATTAGGTCCTTGCAGGGCTTGGCCGAGTTTATGTACATCGATCCAAAGCCCCAACAAGTCAGCTGGAGAAAGGTTTTAAGATGTTCGCCTCGTTATACATTCACTGACACGAAGGTGAGTTTTACTTTCGTGGCTAACATTAACCTTAGCTTATGCTAGTAGGCAATATTCTCTGACATTGTTGAGCCAAATGTGCTATTTAAGTATCTAAACATTCCAACGGACAATATTTTTTCAGGTATATTATGTGTGTTTATTGTCGTTAGTGTCAGACTAACGGGGTTCGGTTACGGTTCGGGCTTTTTACTTCCAAATCATGACGAAGCTCAACAAGCCTCGTAGCTTAACAGTAGCGCAGCTCTGGTGTCAGAGATCTGGTTCAGCTGTTCAGGTTCAAAGTTGCTGCTTTTAGAAAAATATGACCGTGTTGCTTCATGTCTCCGTGTTATTTCGTTTTATTACCTTTGCATGTTTCTTGTTCAGAGCTCAGATAGGACGGTGTTTACAGCAGGATGTACAGGCGGATCAGTTGCTCGGCTGTCTGGCTCTGGTCTGCTCTCTCGTTCCCATAAACTCTTTCAGGCTGAATACAGAAGTGATTCCATGGAAATAACTCAGGGAGGCTCCTTTATTTACCATCCGTATCCCCGGTACATTTAGGCTAAAGAAGCTGATCCGGAGTGAATGAAGGCTGCAAACTTTGTGCTGTGCGCGTTAACTTTAACTGGTAATGACAAATATTTACAAGCCATCGACTTCTTAATTTAGGATTGCTTGGAAATTAATGAAAACTTTAAAGCCCATTATATTAGGAAGACACCAATCTTCATAGTATTGCTTTATTTGCGTCTCAAATACGACTTTGTCTTTTCTAGCTGTCATGGTAACTCAAAGCGGAAACAAATGAGCCACATTGGCTCATGAAGATGTGACATCAACGCCGTAGGTGCAAAGAGTCCATTAGACCAGAGGATACTTAGCAGCCCTGAACAAGAGCACCTAGTTTACATACTTTAGATCAACATCAGATTCTTTTTCTCTTTTTTTGCTCTTTCCTTTGGTTTGTTATTTTGTTTGTGTTTCCTTTTAATTCCCGTAAAGCAGTTTGTATTGCCTTGTTGCTGAAAATGTGCAATATAAATAAAATTACATTTACATTAAAAGAGGAGCTTTTTGTTTTGATCCAAGCTTTATTATTTTGAAGATAGTTTACATCTGCGTACCCTGCTGTGCTGTTTGACAACAAACAGCTGATATTGTCAGTAGTACTTTGCAGTGTTCTAACATAAATACATTAAGTATTGGTTTCAGTAGGTGGTTTATGTTATAAAAAAGTTTGCAATGATGTTACTGATTTTTACTCATTGACTTAGTGATAGACAAAATTAATGACATTTTGTCTATCACTTTGAATTGTTTTGTTTCTGAAATGTGCTACACAAATAAACTTGGCTGATTGATTGATAATGTACCAGCTCTTAAATAATTTACCTGTATGTGTTCCAGAGATTATGTTCAAATTAGACCATTCCTTCTTTTTGTGTAATTTGGTGCTTTTTTGCAGTAGATTGTAGTCTTAAATACTAATGGTAAATGGCCATAGTGATAAATAATCTTTTTATTTTGATGGTTACAACAGATTCTAGGTTGGCTTGTCATCACCTTCATCATGTTGTCCAGTTTACTGATCATCTGCCTGGCTCGCTGCAACTCGCCCATCAGCTATCAGCAACTCAAGTTCTGGAGGGCATATGCTCAGGAGGAAAGTGAGCTCATGGATTTATACACCAATAAACACGCTAAAGATCTTGCTGAGAGAAACCTAAAGAGCTTTTTCAACCAGATGGAACCTGCAAACATCACCACTCCCTCCAACAAGGACTGGGAGAAAATTTCCTTATTATATAAGTTTAGCACCAAAGATCACTTCTACAGCACTTTGCATCGATATGTGGAGACAAACCAGGAGGGTGATGGGATTAGGATGGTTTCAGTAAGATCAAATGAGTCAACTGACAACCCTGCTGTTCTCCATTTTGTGGATGGTGGAATGGTTTCAATATGAAAATAATTTAAATTGATAGAGGAAGAATAATAAAGCTTAGGATATATTTCTAAACATGATATAAGTGAGTTTTCTTAGCTTTAAAAGTATATGTATGCTCATGGCAGTTGTAAGGAGTCATGATTTGAAGGATTTTGGTTTGTTTTTCAGTTTTATTATATTTTGTCTCAGTTTTGTATTGTTGTGGACTTATGTTCAGAATTTCTACTTACTTTTGAATTTGACCATATTTTTGCTATTGTTTCACATATCTTCATGTTTTTCTGGTAATTCTGTTAGGCAACCAGTTGTTGGTTAATTCCTCACCTCCATCTCTCTCACCACTGCTGAACACCAGAAATCATTCCTCTGTCTCCCATCCAGTAATCACTGTCCCTGTATATATCCTCCCTGTTCTTCCCCCTTATTGCCAGGTCTTTTTGTTTGGTCCTGTAAATGTTTCTTACGCCCTTGTGTCTTTGGATTACAATGCATGTGTTAATTATTCTCTGTAATTTTGGAGGTTTTCTTCATCATTAAAGACTCATTTATTTCCACTCTGCTTGCTTGCCTGTTTGCCTGGGTTTGTTGTATTCTTTGAGTGATCTGGCAAAGTAACAGTGTGGATGTTTAAATTGGATTATTATATTTATGAATGTTGCTTGACAGTAATTAGAAACTAGATTCTGTTTAATCTGAGTTCATCCAACAGTCCTGACCAATAGCAATATATCAAAAAATTGTTTGATACTGACAGTGGTTTTTATCAAAAGAAAATTATATATCTTACAATATAGATTAAGAGCCTAAATGTGTTCTGTAAACAAGTACACAAAACTGGTTTTGCAGGAGGGGAGCCTGAGAAATAAAAACTAAACATCCAAGCATCTACGTTAAGACAGAAATGCTAAAGATACCTGTCAAGATCCGTGTTTTTGTGTGTTTATATTTGAGTTTTCTGTGTTCAGTCCCGTTTCCCTGTGAGTCTCTGTCCTGTCCTCCCCGTTGATTGCTCCCCAGGTGTGTCTCATTCCCTTAATTACCCCGTGTGTATTTTTACCCACCTGTTGTCTGTGTTCCTCGTCGGGTCCTTGTCTATTGTCGTTTGCCTACTCGCGCCAGTTGTACTGCTAAGTCCTGGTTTGTGTTCGCTCGCACGAAGTCCTGTCATTCAGTTGCTACCGGTATTTGGCTGTGTGCCTGTCTCTCTGCCGTGCTGCCTGTTTTGGACTGAGCTTTATTTTCATCATTAAACATCATCTTCACCATAACCTGGGTCTCGGCGTCTCTCCTCACCACCATCCAACACACTTTATGACAGAAGGACCCGACCAGATCGGTGAGGAACGCCAACATGGACCCAGCAACCACCGCCACAGCTCCACCCGTTTACCCGTTCCTCAGATCTCCGGACATCTACAACATCCAGTTCGAGGAGGACTTCAGTACCCTGTCTAACATGTTTCACGCCGACCCGTTCATGCTGGACCTTGTTCAAGAACTTTATGAAGAATTTCTGCACAAGCAGGTATTCACCACACCCGTCAGAGTTCTGTCACCCCCACCGTTCAAGCCTCCTCCGCCAGTTCCAGCATCCGCTCCAGCCACCTCCGTCTGCCCGTCTCCAGCCGCCACCTCCGTCTGCCCGTCTCCAGTCGCTACAGTCCCCGTGGTGCTGGGGTTTCAAGGAGCCAGGCTGTCCCCGGGACGTCAGGCGGCACGGCTAGTGGCGTGGCCCGCACCCGAGCTCCCCGAGTCTGCTGCCGGAGCGCAGCCGCCCGAGCTCCCCGAGTCTGCTGCCGGAGCGCAGCCGCCCGAGCTCCCCGAGTCTGCTGCCGGAGCGCAGCCGCCCGAGCTCCCCGAGTCTGCTGCCGGAGCGCAGCCGCCCGAGCTCCCCGAGTCTGCTGCCGGAGCGCAGCCGCCCGAGCTCCCCGAGTCTGCTGCCGGAGCGCAGCCGCCCGAGCTCCCCGAGTCTGCTGCCGGAGCGCAGCCGCCCGAGCTCCCCGAGTCTGCTGCCGGAGCGCAGCCGCCCGAGCTCCCCGAGCCTGCTGCCGGAGCGCAGCCTTCCCCCGAGCCAGAGCTCCCCGAGTTTCCTGAGTCTGCTCCGCCCGAGTTTCCTGAGTCTGCTCCGCCCGAGTTTCCTGAGTCTGCTCCGCCCGAGTTTCCTGAGTCTGCTCCGCCCGAGTTTCCTGAGTCTGCTCCGCCCGAGTTTCCTGAGTCTGCTCCGCCCGAGTTTCCTGAGTCTGCTCCGCCCGAGTTTCCTGAGTCTGCTCCGCCCGAGTTTCCTGAGTCTGCTCCGCCCGAGTTTCCTGAGTCTGCTCCGCCCGAGTTTCCAGCCGGCCTTCCTGCCGGCCCGGCGGACCCGCCTCCACGTCTCGGCCTTCTGCGCCGGAGACGCCGCCCGCCGGATCCGCCTCCACGTCTCGGCCTTCTGCGCCGGAGACGCCGCCCGCCGGATCCGCCTCCACGTCTCTGCTTTCTGCGCCGGCGGAAGAGACCGCCGGACCCGCCTCCACGTCTCTGGTTCCTGCGCCGGCGACGCCCGCCGGACCCGCCTCCGGGATTCCGGTTTCTGCGCCGGCGACGCCCGCCGGATTCGCTCCTCCGCCCACCTGTTGGGTTGTTTTTTGTTTTGGACAGTTTCTGGACTCTGGCCCCTTCCGTCGCCCCTCCGCCCACCCCGTTGGGTTGTTTTTTGTTGGACTGTTTTTTCTATGGACTCTTGCCCTCCTTCCGTCGCCCCTCCACCCACCCTGTTGGGTTGTTTTGTGTTTTTGGACTTTTCTGTTTTTGTGGGCGTCTGGTATCCGCCCTTGAGGGGGGGGTACTGTCAAGATCCGTGTTTTTGTGTGTTTATATTTGAGTTTTCTGTGTTCAGTCCCGTTTCCCTGTGAGTCTCTGTCCTGTCCTCCCCGTTGATTGCTCCCCAGGTGTGTCTCATTCCCTTAATTACCCCGTGTGTATTTTTACCCACCTGTTGTCTGTGTTCCTCGTCGGGTCCTTGTCTATTGTCGTTTGCCTACTCGCGCCAGTTGTACTGCTAAGTCCTGGTTTGTGTTCGCTCGCACGAAGTCCTGTCATTCAGTTGCTACCGGTATTTGGCTGTGTGCCTGTCTCTCTGCCGTGCTGCCTGTTTTGGACTGAGCTTTATTTTCATCATTAAACATCATCTTCACCATAACCTGGGTCTCGGCGTCTCTCCTCACCACCATCCAACACACTTTATGACAATACCATCATTATTCAGTCCTTGGTTATTACAAGCTTTATATGTGAGGATTTTGAATTGCATTGCAGATCAAACAGGGAATTTAGAAGTAAATAAATAGGTGGTGAAATGGCATTACTAGCTAGTTCTTTCAGTAATCTTACTGTCTGTTTTAGAATGAGTTCATAGAGACCATGATCAATGATGCCAGTAATTCATTCCTTAGGGACAGGTTACTCTAATATGACCTTTTTTAAATAAGGACTAATCTAGTCCCTTCCTATTAATAAACCAGTAATCAGATTAAATTGCTTATCCAAATTACGGTGTTATGTCATTTTTCTTTGTAAAAAGAAATATTTCCTATTTTCTTGCATCATGGTGAGTCACAACAAGTCATGTTCTCAGCATGAGAACAACTCACTTGTAATTCACACAGCCAGCAACACAAATGTAAACAATAGAGTGAGGAGAGAAATGCATGTTTTCTAGTTGAAAATGCCATCAGGTAAAGATATCAATATTAAGCTGTATGCTCTGTGCTGGTGGCAAAGGCTTTTCTAGTTTCAAAAACACTACGTCATATTTAAAGAAACTCTTTGTTTCACAGCACGGCACGGTCAGACTTACAGAGGAGGTTTCATCAGGTGGTGAAAAGCAGTGAGCTGCGACTAATGCAGGAGGCCTCCACTGTCCACAAAAGCTTAGCCTGGCCACTGCCTTTCTGTGCAACTCCTCCAAAGAAGTTTCACATTCTTCCCTTTTCTTGGATTATCCCTGGTAGATAACAGAACAGAAGGAGAAGTTGTAAATGATGATGCTGATTTTCTGTGATGTTTTAGCATTTTTCCTCTGCCTGTAGTTTTATGAATGGCAGCAGAGGAGTTGAACGAAGCCGTTCAGTCTGTGTTTGTTATATTAGGGTAATATAACAAACAATATTTAGAAGCTATGCTTCTAAATAAATTGTTTAAATAAATTGACTAAATGTAATGTTTGCTGTTCCCAAAGTAACATCTAAAACATGTTAAACTACCTTCTTTAATCCCACCCACGATTGTCCTCAGCCAGGACATTCTCAATTATTTGAGGTTGCTTTTCATCACAGACAAAATATTTAGACATTCATTGTATTTAGATATTTAGATTAGACCCAGTTTGCCTGTGGTGCTCAGTGCTTAGAGTTTGTTGCTGCAGAGGATGACTTGGTTTGAAAAAAGGATGCATCTGTGTGATGGACTGCAGTCTAAATGGCCAGTCCTGTGGGACGGGAAGAGTAAACCACAAGGAGGATGTGAGCACTTCCCCCAGTGGCTCTTGTTCTCTGAATGTGCTCCTGCTGCAATGGCATGTTCTACGTGTTTAGTCTTGTCTTTGCAACAGACTGAATATCATATTAAATGTACATTGAGGGAATTTGTATCAAGAAATAACTAAGGTTATTCAAGAACCTTGAATAACCTTGTATTTTCGTTTTCATTTCTTTGTGCTTGATGTTGGTTCTTCTGTCAGAAGTAAATGTAAGATATCACACACTAACACTTATCCCAGTATCACAGCTGGAAAGGAAAACCTATAAAGAATAACTAACCCCAACGATTGTTATTTCTATTAGTTCGAGCACAGCAGATACTTCTTCTCAGGGCAGAAGAATTCAGTGTTGAAGTGAACAAAGGAGGAGCTTGACAACAGACCACCAAAGGGAGGGGCACAAACTGGTTTGGCAGATGAATCTCTGACAAACATCAGAGCAGGAAGTAGCTGATAGAGGTTTGGTTAGACTTTTCTCTGGGATAGTTTTGGATAGCTCCTGGATACAACACCATGGATAACTTCCAGACAGTACTGCGTTTCTTCATGAACCAAAAAGCCACCATTGGTTACAGTTTTATGGCACTCCTAACTATAGGTGGGGAACGAATTTTTTCCATGGTTTCATTTCAGTGCCCATGTAACCATGAGCAGAATTTCACGTATGGGATGATTTTTCTGCTTGGTCCAGCTGCAGTGCTTTTTGTTTTTGGTCTGTTCTTCAGCAGCAGGCTGTGGAGGCTCTACACCGGCTGCTGTCTTAACCCCATGAAGCTTTGCCCTCGCGGGAACTGCCTGGGCTGTTTCAGGGTGTTATTGAGCATTATTACTGGTGCTTGTGTGGCCCCTGTTATGTGGCTGTGCGTGGCCTTGCTCAATGGGACCTTTTATGAATGTGCCATCAGCGGTCTGGATGATAACCTGGTTGTGAATCTGTTTTGTAAAAACAAAACGTTGCAGTGTCGGGACCAGCTGGCCCTGGTTCCCTGTGGTAACTCTAAACTCTCCAGTGATGAACAGATGAAGCTGCTGATGATGTTCAGGGCTCAGTCACAAGTAAGACACACCAATTCCACACATCTAGAGAATTTCACTTAATTATCCCTAACCTCCTGTGCATCTGAAAGAGCTTTGTGAAATCTGAAACTTACTACCCAAATTCTATCATGGCTTTGAAAATTTGTAAAACAAATGTTGTGCAGCAGTCTAAATAACACTATAGCTTTAAGGGCAGGAGTGTTTTCTAGACAGGGAAGTTATTTTAAATGTAAAATCTGCTTTTATTGTGGGAAGTGTAAGATCCAGTAAAACAACTGCAAAGTGACTCCAAAAGCCTGTGAGTTCATGGAGATAGTGTTCAGAAAAGTGACAGATAACAATAAATAATAAATAAATATAAATACAAATTACTTATAATTTAACTCTAAATAAGCCATCGAGTCTGTCAGATGAGCTGTTAACTGAAAACAGAGAAACATATATTACAATATTTATTTATCACAAACCCATGAGATTTATGGATGTACATGATGGAATTTGATGATGTCTGTTTTTTTCCCAGGCAGTAATAAAGAATAAAGTGAGTTAATAATGTTACATAGAATATTGGCAGATAGTCCTAAAGTTTTGCTACCCTAGCATTCATCAGCTGATAATTATTGGAAAATATGCATGTCACTAATTGACAGAATGTTTTGTTTTCATTACATCTGCAGATTTTGGGCTGGAGTGTCATAATGGTTGCTGCCATTGTAGGTCTTTTGGGCACTTGCTGCAAAAACTGCCGCTCCCAGGTCAGCTACCTGCAGCTTACGTTCTGGAAGCGTTATACTGAGAAAGAGAAGGAGCGCTTTGATGCCTTCACTGTGGACTATGCAACAAAGCTGGCTGAGAGAAATCTGCAGAGCTTTTTTGAGAACAAAGAACCTGATCCCATGCCATTTCCAAACCACAAGGCATGGGAGGAGATCTCTGCATACTACACTTTCTCCAGGAGTGAACAGTATTACAGTACTCTGCAGCGCTACATAGAGCGGACAGACAGGGATTTTGCACCAGAAAATCGACCCGTTTTGGACATGGAGCATGGGATAGAGATGACCTGAACAACAACCCACTCAAGAGAAAAACTAAGGTCTGCTAACAAAATGGATATTAAAGACACTCATACAATTTACTGATGGTATTTAACATTCGCTAATTATACTTGATCATTTCCCACAACCAGCTACAGTCAACAACAAATAAACAGTAAACATAACTATATATACTGCTCAAAAAAATAAAGGGAACATTTCATTTTAATTTTGTGTGTGGCTCCAAATCCAGGCCTCCATTGGTTAATAAATTTGATTTCCATTTATGGTTTTTGTGTGATTTTGTTGTCGGCACATTCAACTTTGTACAGAACAAAGTATTCAATGAGAATATTTCATTCATTCAGATCTAGGATGTGTTATTTGAGTGTTCCCTTTATTTTTTTGAGCAGTGTATATAAATATATATATATATATATATGTGTGTGTGTGTGTGTGTGTGTGTGTGTGTGTATATATGTATATACACACACACTGTAATTCTATAAAACTTTCTATGAAGCTTTTTGGATGGTAAAGTACAAAATGTGTGAAATTTAATTTGAATTTGAATGTTAACTTTGAATTTCACACATTGTTGTACTTTACAAGTCATTGATTTGGTGCAATTTGCTGCAGTTACTTAGAAAATTTTTAATCTCATTTGAATATTAAACTGAACTTAATGCACTGATAACTAGGATTAACTGGAATGTATGTGTGACTGAATTAATTTGTTTTGTAAACTGGGTTGAGACATTTGTGAAATGGCACAAGAATCAATCATTTGAATTTCTCTCAGACCACAACCCAACTTGCTCTGTTATTATTATTATTATTATTATTATTATTATTATTATTATTATTATTATTATTATTATTATTATTATTATTATTATTATTATAGTCACAGTTCTGATTACAGCCGCTCTCAGTGAATGCCAGCTGGAGACATCCTTGAAGGAAGCGGGTCAAAGTGGAAAACTATTTGGACCACCTATAATCTGCATCAGAGGAAGGTCCAAGACTCCCTCTGTTTGCGTAAATTCCATTTACATAAGTAAACTGAATATAATTTTATTTCAGAGGCAATGTTTATATTTTCAGTCACAATTATATTTTCCAATTCCAATATTTTGGGCTGCATATAGTCATTTGTTTTCAACTTTCTTTTTCTTTTTCTCTTTTTTTTTATTTTTTTTTTTTATAAATTTTGCTTCGAGTTTTTACAGAGTGCACCGGCCGATACTTTCTGATTAGTGTAATCAGAAAGCCTGTCCTGATTACAGATGGGGTGGATCAGTCCTGGACAGATGCTGTCTGTCCCTGACCTGATGTTTTGGTCAGGATCAGGTCAGGGAGAGATACAGTCCAGGAAAGCACTGATTCAGACATGTAGGAAAAATAGTAACTGCACATTTCAATTTGATCCCATTAGGCAAAAGCAGGAGTGATGGGACAACAAAAATGATATATCTATATATCTGCTGAATGCAAGTTAATGATCTATAATGTAAAAGAAAAAAAATGTTCATATGATTTTCCATGAAAGAATTTTAGACAAACTGATTTTAAGGAAACTGGGTTTGTTGTGTGTTTACATTAACATTGTATTCTGTCTTTCAAATGATGTCTAAATGTTGTAATTAAAAATTCAACTCAACTATCCTCAGAGTCAGTGACATCTTTGTGTCAAGGTTTAGGGTATACTTTTTGTCCACATGCCGAACACTCAGGATGCAGTTCTCAAAATTAAGGAAATTGGCGCAGATAAATGTATCATACATGATATATGCATATAGAGTATAATGTAAGAAGCACTGTCAGAGATGCAATAAGTTTTGGAGGTGTGTGAATGATTTAATTGCCTCACTGTTGATTGCAGCAATCCACATTATTAGTAGAAATAGTGGACCCCAAAAACAAATTTTGCTTAGCTATTGGTTTATAAAAGTCCAGGCATATGGAAAGCCATTTGCGCCAAAATTGAATAAATAAATAAATGGGTTAAATAAATAAAAAATGAGTAAAATAAATCAAAAAATGAAGTAAATGAGTGAAATAAATAAAAAATTTGTTAAATAAATAGTTTAGCTTTTTCATTAAACCAATTTTTAATTTATTTATTTTTCATATTATCAATTTCCCAATTTCTCTTTTTCATTTATCTATTTGTCATTTATCCCTTTATCCATTTACCCATTTTTCATTAATCTATTTTTCATTTGTCCATTTTTCATTTATCCCTTTATCTATTTACCCATTTTTCATTAATCTATTTTTTAATTTAACCGTTTTTCCATTTCCTATTTCCATTAACCCGATTTGCTATTTCCCACTTTCATTAATCAATTTCTCATATATCCCTTTTCTTACTTACCCATTTTCTTTTATCTATTTTTCATTTACCCATTTTTCATTAATCTCTTTATCTATTTACCCATTTTTCATTAATCTATCTTTTAATTTAACCATTTTTCCATTTCCTTTTTCCATTAACCCGATTTTCCTATTTCCCACTTTCATTAATCAATTTCTCATATATCCCTTTTTTTATTTACCCATTTTCTTTTATCTATTTTTCATTTACCCATTTTTCATTAATCTCTTTATCTATTTACCCATTTTTCATTAATCTATCTTTTAATTTAACCATTTTTCCATTTCCTTTTTCCATTAACCCGATTTTCCTATTTCCCACTTTCATTAATCAATTTCTCATATATCCCTTTTTTTATTTACCCATTTTCTTTTATCTATTTTTCATTTACCCATTTTTCATTAATCTCTTTATCTATTTACCCATTTTTCATTAATCTATCTTTTAATTTAACCATTTTCCATTTCCTTTTTCCATTAACCCGATTTTCTATTTCCCACTTTCATTAATCAATTTCTCATATATCCCTTCTTTATGTACCCATTTTTCTTTAACCTATTTTTCATTTAACTTTTGTTTGAAAAACTTTTAATTTTCCCATTTTCCAATTTCCCTTATTCATTTAGTATTTCCTTATTTTCTTATTTATCACATTCTATTTTCCCCGCTAAACTTAGGGGGAAAAATAAATGCAAATGAGGAGTGGCACGTCATCAGGCTACAACTTCCCCAATTGGTTGGTTAGCGTCACACCTACTTTGCTTTCAAGAAAGATGGCGACCTACTAACGGGTTATCAATAAGCATAAGCTCATTAACTTCATTAGAAAATAGTGTTATTACTCCTGACTTTATTTTTGTGTGGCCGCTCAGACAGAACGTGTTTCAGCTGGCGGCTCTGATGGACTCAGAGCTTCACCGTCGGGGTTTTTTATAGTTTGGACGAAGCGGCCGCTGAAGTTGGCTTACGATTGAAGGTTCAGGACGCCTTCGTAGCTACCAGCTGCGATTCAACTATAAGGAGCAGACTTGACTGTACATCGTAAGTGAACTGCAATATCCAGTGGCAGCTCTACGGAGCATCGAGCTGAAAGAATGACGGTGGCAAGCCTTGGAGATCTGCATCGGAGGCCATCTTTCAGACATGCACCGCTGCTGTCCGTCCAGGATCCTCCGGTTGCCCAGACGGTAAGCTAACGCTGATGTTTTCCAACTATAGTCATATTTGTAACCAAACTTGAGGCCAACAGGTGTACTTTTGATCGCCACCAGGTCAAAAGTACAGCTTGTTTTTGCAGCACATTCATTAATGTTTCTATCGTGTATGTTTTCAGATGTTAAGCTGTCACAGCAGATCATCCTGCAGGCCTCTGGTCTCTGTTTCCAGTGGGCTCACAGCTTCAGGGTGACCAGAGACCTTCACCTTTCTGGAGCAGGAACACCCGGCCAAATGCACTGGTGACACATTTAATTTAAAAAATGTGGGGGTAAATTAACGCTGATGTTTGTAAACAGACTACCTGAATACAGTGACCTTAGTGAGGGTGCAGAATGGATTAAAGCTGAACTCCTGCTAAAATCTGTCCCTATTGGTTACATCCCTGAAATGTGCCAAGTGTGGCCCACATGCATACATGTCGTATTCATATAAAGTAATTATGACTATTCATTTCAGTAGTTCTTTGTGGATGTATAACTTGGCCACCTTAGTTTCCCTGTTTTTGTTCAACATATATGCCTCAACATTTGGTTACTGTTCCATAATTTGTACTCCAAACATGTTTTTACTCATGTTTATCTCTTACTTACATGTTTAAGTAAAAAGTAGCTGAATAAGAAATTACACATGAGTAAAGAAGCATTTGGTAAAAAGTATACAAGTACTGAGTAACTGATCAAGTTATCAATTATGTCATATCTTAAAAAATTACACAATTAGAGGGCTCAAAATATAAAGTTCAGCGGAATTTTTAGTTTTTTAAAGACAAAATAAAAAATTTGTTTAAATAAGAATAGTGATGCTTCATAATAAAATGACCTGAGTAAAAGTAAAAAGTTCAGCATAGTAACGGTACTCCTAAAACTTCATTTGAGTTTCAAAAAGTTACTCAACTATATTTGAGTAAATGTAATTAGTGAGTCCTAAACTCTTTCCTTCTGAGGGAACAGGAGAAGGAATTGTTAAGGAAATAAATTAATCTTATTTTTATATTAAACATTGTTTTAATTAACAAACGAATCATAAATAACACCCAGAACATATTCTGTTATGTTTATTCAAGGATCAAGAAAAATGACTGGAGATTCTGGCTGAGAGAGGGACAACGGCAAACAGGGAGGAGAACCGTCTGCACTGTGAGCAGCACCAGAACTCCTGATGGATCTCCTTCAGGAAGAACCAGAGAGATGGCCGACCTCCGCAGAGAAGAGTTCACCCAAACATCAGAGGAAAAATGAATTTTTTTTTTCACTTTCAAGGACTCTAAAAAGCTTGCTGATTAAATTTTCAGTTAATGTTCAGCAAACATTCAAAGTTTAGTGTTTGGATAATACTTATGCAGTATCACATGTTTAGACTAAATTATCACATGACTAGAGCTGATTAAATCTTGGTTGCACCTCGGCGAGAAAAAGAGTGCCACAAACCTCCCAAAGAAGAGGATAGCAATGTATGTTTAAATAAACATACAACAAAGATTTTTGGTGCACATCATCTTTAAAGTGTCTAGTTATGATATTCACCTGCATTTATAAAAATTTGTTAGGTGTGTGAGCAGGATGTGTAAACATGTTGACGGTCATAATAGTGACAGGTGGGAGAATACGTTTGACCAATAGGTCCACTTATTTAAATACATACCATATTCTTCCAATTCCTAACTTCTTCCTTTTTAAGATTAATTTTGAGTTTGGTTCTTGATTTGTTGGACTTTGTTATAGCCAGACAAAGCATACAACAATGTAGTTGTGAGAAAAATGGAACCCTTACTGATTTTGATAGTGATGGCTTAAACATGGACTATAAGGGGAAGATGGGCCATTTTCCATGCCTGATTTTGAATGCATATGATCAGTTCATGGGAAAAGAGGATGATCTGACCCTTCATCAGGCATGTGGTACTCTGTTACCACCTGCAAAAGTTTATGACGAAGGGACAGCTGTCTCTTTGATGTACCCTTTAAAGAGGATCCAAATGAGGTTCCAACACAAGATGAGAAACTGCTGATCCACTAGAAAAACAACAATATTTTCCTAATGGAAACAAAGATGAAGAATTATATAGAGACTGATGTCAACTAGATCAATGAGCACATGAGAGGTGTAGACCTTTATGACCAAACCCCCTCAAGGTTCAATGTCATGGTCAGGTCCAAGAAGTGATGGTGGTTGTTGAGATGCTTTACCAAGGCCGAGAAAGAGTCACACGCTGTTAGACAAAGGGCCCATAGTAAAGAGTTACATTTTTGATTCTGTTAGACACTAAGGTCCATTTCTCACGAGAAACAGAAACTTATCAGGCCACAGAGACATGGTGTGATTTCAGGCAGTGTCTTCAGTTCATATAATCAGCTACCCTCCTCCTTCTCCTCAGACGCTGCACAGACTTTTTTAGAAACTCTTCTCGGATGTAATGGTAAAGCGTCTCCTTTCAGCGCTGAAAGTTAATAAAATAAGTAAAGTCTGAATGCTTTTCTTGGCTGATTTTATGCTCCATGTGTCAATACAAATTATGATTCATCGATTGAGATTCTCGTTCTCAACATGGTTCATACCAAAAGCACACCTGAAACGGTGCCGGTAGCCTAGGAGGTTGGAGTTTATCTTGTACCTGGTGGGTTGCCTGCTGGAACCCCCACTTTGTTTGTGTCAGTAGTTGTGACCTTGATCAAGAGGACAATTCAGCCACCATGCCAGCCGGTGGTATTCAGAGGACCCTGGTGGAGGAGCCGGTGTATGACTGCCTTACTTCTGTCAAACTATGGCAGGCAAGCTGTAGCTACAATATAGTAGCTTACTGCTGTCGGTGTGTGAATGTGTGTGTGAATGGGTGAATGACTAAATGTGGTGAAAACATTTTCAGGTCATTTGGACTTGATAAAGAACTACACAAGTACAGGCCATTTACCTTTCAGATATTATTTTACAAATGTGTCGTAGGAGGAACAACTGATTTGCTCATCATGGCTTATTATCTTATGCAAAGGTTTGGTATAAGGCCAGCAGGTCATGGAAATAGATCTCAAATGGACACTTCTCTTCAAGTTATGACGAGATGTAACCAAGACACTTTCTGGCCAGTCAATGCAAGAGTCGTTTCCAGAGATGTTGTTCCAGTTGTTGCTTTTGCACCACCCATGCGTTGGAGAAATTCAAGGTTTTATTGCACACTGAGTGCTTCAAGAAAGAACATGGAAAGTAAGAAAGAGATGAAATAACCTAAAATTGAAGAAAACCAAAGTCACCAAATGGTGAGAAGGAGCCATACTACTCTCCTTTGATTCCAGGCCTTGGGGTCCGGTATCCTGCAACTTTCAGGTGTGTTCCTGGTCCAACACACCTGAATTAAATGGATCACCCTCTCAGTATGCAGTCCAGTTCTCCAGAGTCCTGCTTATCACCTGATTCAGGTGTGCTGAAGCAGAGGCGGATGGAAAAGATGCATGACACAGGCCCTAAATCCTGGAGACGGAGACCCCTGGACTAAGTCTATTGAGTTTTACTTTATGACAGTGTGACAAATGTTCATAATTTTCAGAAATATAAATGAAAGCCTCTACTGTAGATGTTATCTTTATGATCTATGTTACTGTGATGACACTACAACTGACTGAAGTTCAATATAATTATGCATAAACACTCAAGCACTCAAATTTACCTTGGTTTAGAATATATTGATAGTCAAATTTGTACTTTACAGAGCAAATGTTGCACTAAAGTAATGCTGTGGCAAGATATATTCTACTAAAGAAACAATGTTCACATATTATGATCATGTCTATTTGGAAAAAGCACTTTTAGCTCATCTTAGTATTAGAACACCATATTATCCCACCGGTCACAATTGTGACCGAACATAAAACACACTTTTTTACATACTTTTCCACAATTTTTAAAATTATTTCCCTGATTAGTTCAAAGGGCTATCAATGACATCGGATTTTCATATTTACATGTTTGGGAAAAATTTGGAATGAATGGGTTAAAGCCACAAACAAACTATCCATCTAATTGTCTCTGGGATGTGAAAACATGAGATTTGATTAAATTAGAACTACACAGATGAGAAGGAACACAGATTTCATAATATATATATTTTTATTATTAAAAACAGTAGATGGTTCTTGCATATCAATGCTATAAGAACAGCCACATTTTTTAAATTAAATGTGTCACCAGTGCATTTGGCCGGGTGTTCCTGCTCCAGAAAGGTGAAGGTCTCTGGTCACCCTGAAGCTGTGAGCCCACTGGAAACAGAGACCAGAGGCCTGCAGGATGGTCTGCTGTGACAGCTTAACATCTGAAAACATACACGATAGAAACATTAATGAATGTGCTGCAAAAACAAGCTGTACTTTTGACCTGGTGGCGATCAAAGGTACACCTGTTGGCCTCAAGTTTGGTTACAAATATGACTATAGTTGGAAAACATCAGCGTTAGCTTACCGTCTTCTGGGCAACCGGAGGATCCTGGACGGACAGCAGCGGTGCATGTCTGAAAGATGGCCTCCGATGCAGATCTCCAAGGCTTGCCACCGTCATTCTTTCAGCTCAATGCTCCGTAGAGCTGCCACTGGATATTGCAGTTCACTTACGATGTACAGTCAAGTCTGCTCCTTATAGTTGAATCGCAGCTGGTAGCTACGAAGGCGTCCTGAACCTTCAATCGTAAGCCAACTTCAGCGGCCGCTTCGTCCAAACTATAAAAACCCCCGACGGTGAAGCTCTGAGTCCATCAGAGCCGCCAGCTGAAACACGTTCTGTCTGAGCGGCCACACAAAAATAAAGTCAGGAGTAATAACACTATTTTCTAATGAAGTTAATGAGCTTATGCTTATTGATAACCCGTTAGTAGGTCGCCATCTTTCTTGAAAGCAAAGTAGGTGTGACGCTAACCAACCAATTGGGGAAGTTGTAGCCTGATGACGTGCCACTCCTCATTTGCATTTATTTTTCCCCCTAAGTTTAGCGGGGAAAATAGAATGTGATAAATAAGAAAATAAGGAAATACTAAATGAATGAGGGAAATTGGAAAATGGGAAAATTAAAAGTTTTTCAAACAAAAGTTAAATGAAAAATAGGTTAAAGAAAAATGGGTACATAAAGAAGGGATATATGAGAAATTGATTAATGAAAGTGGGAAATAGAAAATCGGGTTAATGGAAAAAGGAAATAGAAAAATGGTTAAATTAAAAGATAGATTAATGAAAAATGGGTAAATAGATAAAGAGATTAATGAAAAATGGGTAAATGAAAAATAGATAAAAGAAAATGGGTAAATAAAAAAAGGGATATATGAGAAATTGATTAATGAAAGTGGGAAATAGGAAAATCGGGTTAATGGAAAAAGGAAATGGAAAAATGGTTAAATTAAAAGATAGATTAATGAAAAATGGGTAAATAGATAAAGAGATTAATGAAAAATGGGTAAATGAAAAATAGATAAAAGAAAATGGGTAAATAAAAAAAGGGATATATGAGAAATTGATTAATGAAAGTGGGAAATAGGAAAATCGGGTTAATGGAAAAAGGAAATGGAAAAATGGTTAAATTAAAAGATAGATTAATGAAAAATGGGTAAATAGATAAAGAGATTAATGAAAAATGGGTAAATGAAAAATAGATAAAAGAAAATGGGTAAGTAAGAAAAGGGATATATGAGAAATTGATTAATGAAAGTGGGAAATAGCAAATCGGGTTAATGGAAATAGGAAATGGAAAAACGGTTAAATTAAAAAATAGATTAATGAAAAATGGGTAAATGGATAAAGGGATAAATGACAAATAGATAAATGAAAAAGAGAAATTGGGAAATTGATAATATGAAAAATAAATAAATTAAAAATTGGTTTAATGAAAAAGCTAAACTATTTATTTAACAAATTTTTTATTTATTTCACTCATTTACTTCATTTTTTGATTTATTTTACTCATTTTTTATTTATTTAACCCATTTATTTATTTATTCAATTTTGGCGCAAATGGCTTTCCATACAGGCATACATGCAAACAAACAAACCCTTATCTTGGCTTTTTTCTATTCTTCTCTTTCTTTTCTCTATCCCTGAAGGAAAGTTCTTTTTCATGACGTTGTTTTGATAACTTATCTTCCAGCGGTGCTTTGGAGGTTTGGATATGTGCTGCACATTGGAGCTCATATTACTGTGACCAACCGTGGCCACCAGGGGGCCCTCAACAGCATTTTTTTTTTTTTTGTCCATATAGACAATGATTTCTACATACAATATCAAATATATATTATTATTAAAATCACAACTTTATAATGAAATGTTGTGTTTTTGTTAATATAATCACAGAAATCATTACAAAAACTAATAAGAAAATCCCATTTGGGTTGGCCCTAACCAGCCACTTAGTTTGCTTGTGCTTTGGGCTGGTCCTGAATAGTAAAAATGTGCTTATTTCCTGAATCCCAAAATATAGCATCATATCTTTGCTGTTTCATAATTATAATTCATGTTAGAGTAAATGTTTCCTCTAAGCTGTTATTCTTGATTACGCAGACATGATTCTTCTTTTTTAGGCTTTTTTGTCTCTGAGATACCGCTGAGAAAAATGAAACTATAAAGTTACATCCCCCAGCAGATTTTTTATTATTAAAATGGTAGATTTAGGTTTGCCTGGACTTTTATAAACTAGTATGTTTTCTATGCTTGACTTTTTGTATTAATATTGGTAGAGATAATGGGAGACGTTTTACTGCGTTTGCTAGTAGTATAAATTAATTTAATCTACATAATTTCAAGAGAATTTTCTTATATTAATATGCATTTTCTAAGTACTAAACATTTCAGTTTGCTCTTACTCAGCAACTTCTGTGTTTCGCCTCTGAAATAGTTTCCCTTATTGTTATACCAGAGCTGTATCACTTAAATTAAACATTTACTGTACTTTATACAGATGTATAGATATATTTATGTATATATTGACGCATGAATTAAATCCCCATGAACCGCACTCCATACCAGTAGGTGGTGGTAATACTTACTTAACGTTTTTAGGAACCGCCAATAAAACTCAAGAAGAAGAATGTTTACCAACAAGGGGCGCCACTGAGTTCCTGATCGGTTTAGGATTGTCATTAAACACCAAAGAAGAATATATTAGAGCGGATGAGATAATTTGGCTAACAGATTTGTTTATCTATTTGAAGATATTAAGTGTTTATCCGTCACTTTTCTATGTAGTTTAGTTAGTAGACGTTGTTTAACGTGACCTAATTTTGACAGCAGCCTAATATTTGTCTTATCCTTAAGTCCTCAAGTAGTAATGGCAGAGAACAGCGGTGAGTTTCTCCGATTTTTTCAGGCTAAGTGGTTAGCTATGCTAACTTAAAGTTGGTGATCAGATGACGAAAAGCAATTATTTGCCAACAATATTTTAAAGGAACGTTTTGATGCTTGCACTTTGTTTAGCTGTGAACCTGGACCTTTTTCAAACATCAAACGTTTCTCTGAATGTTTGATGTTTCAACTGTAGACCGGTGTAGCTCTATGCCACCAAACAGCTTCTGGTTTCCTCAATACGCAGCATACAGGCAGCTTTGCGCTTTTATCTGACGTCTCTGAAAATAGCCCAGAGACAATCCAATGGAGGAGTCGATAATACTCATATATTTCGTTTTCTGGGGAGGGAGAACGCCGGTGTTCTCTGACTATCTGTCATACCCGTAAATTCAGCATATCTGCAGTGCAACATACTCGGTGCACTTTTCACAGCCACCTTTAGATCGTACTTTGATTAACAATTCTGGGGAAAAAATAACTGCAACAAAATTTATAGCTTAAATATTCCCTGAACTTTTCAACCTGCTATGATTCAGCTCATCAAATTCGGAATAAATTTAAATATACCAAATTGATCCCAAAGGGAAATTAAGTATTGTTGCTCATTAATTCAGATTCTTTAAAGAGTTATTGTGATGGCTGTTGGCAGGAAAGATCTCCTGTAGAGGTCTGTAGTACAGTGAATCTGAAGAAGCCTCTGACTGAAGACACTCCGTTTTCCCAAGACAGTCTCAGAAGAGGATTGTCAGGTTGTCCATAACTTTCTTGACCTCATGAAGAATCTTTCTTTGCCTCATCATCTCCAGAGGTTCCACAGTCGTCCCCAGAACAGAACCAGAACAGAACCAGCCTTCTTTATCAGGTTGTTGAGCCTTTTTATGTCCCTGGTTCTGATGCCGCTGCTCCAACAGATGACGGATGAAGAGACGACACTCTCAACAACAGACTGATAGAAGATCTGCAGCATCTTGCTGCAAACCTTGAAGGATCTTGGCTTCCTCAAGAAGTCCAGTCTGCTGTACTCGGCCTCTTGTCCATCTCTGATTCAACCAACAACTGCAGAGTCATCTGAGTATTTCTGCAGATGACAGAAGTCAGAGTTGTGCTGGAAGTCTGAAGTGTAGAGTGAAAAGGAACGGTGAGAGTACAGGGCCCTGTGGTGCTGCTGTGTTGCTGACCACCTGGTTAGACACACAGTCCTTCAGTCTCACAAACTGTGGTCTGTTTGTGAGGTAGTCATAGATCCAGGTGATTGTTGAGGACTCCGTCTGTGTCTTCTGGAGTTTCTCACAGAGCAGATCAGGCTGAATCGTGTTAAATACACTGGAGAAATCAAAGAACGTGATCCTCACAGTGCTGCCTGCTTTGACCAGATGACAGTGGGTTTGTTGAAGAACATGTATGATGGCATCATCAATTCCAGATCCACGGCGATAAGCAACCTGCAGGGGGTCTTGATATGTCTTTGTCTGCTTAGTCATGTGGGCCAACAGGAGTTTCTTCTTTATCTTCATGATGTTTGTTGTCTATAGTGATTGATCACTGATGGGTCATTAATGACTATAGACTGATAGGTAAATTTTCTTTGGAACTGGAACCAGGCAGGATGTCTTCCACAAAAACAGAACCTTCTCTTGGGTCAAGCTGAATCTGACCCACTGAGGCCGATCAGAATGACTCCAGGAGTCTGCCAGTAGGAGATTCTTATCCAGGTGTTTCTCTATTCTATAGCAGCCACCTGCTTATGGCCCTTTATATGTGTTGCTAGAATCTTCACTCTGCTGTGAGGTGCTGGGTTGTAGCTGGGATTTGTCTTGCTCTGGTAGGTCTGGGTGTTGTCCTTCAGTCTGGCCCTCTGCAGCCCTTGGTAGGATGAGGTATAAGACCTCAGCATATATGAGGTGTTATTGTTGTATTGGAGTTCTTTTGAACAATACTTTAAAACACGACAAATTAGAAGAAATCAATTATATGACAGGATCGCTGTTGTTTTTTGACATTATTATTATTGTTAGTATTATTAGTGATTTCTTACTATTTGCAAACCCTGTTAGGGGGGATGATTTAAAAATGTTGCCAGACTGAAGGAATCTCCTGTTTCTTGCTGGTTCCATTACTGACACACATTCATCCTAACAACAAGCTGTGGTGAGGTAAGGTAAAAACTTTATTAATTCCATAGGGAAATTAAGATTGTCTGAGGAAGCAGCGTTTTCAAAGGTCACCACACGTCATCAAGTACATGCTGGATTACTGGACACAGAAGGACATATGAACCTTGTTTATGACCTGGTTCAGATGAATTGACAAGATCCTAATTCTGTTGTTCCAGTTCCAGCGTGGGGCCAGCCATGCTCACTGCTTGCTACTGTGGAGAAACAACTCTGGCCATGTGTTCAAGATGCTTTCTTCATGAATGTTTTGTGTGTTTCTTTAGAGGTTAAACTGTTTTTTGATTATTCTCTAGCTATGATTAGAGTTATATTTATGTTTTCTACTTGTCACAAGGTAGGATATACATTTGGTGAGCTACTTTTAATGCTCCTTATTCTGCCTGTGACTTATTGTAAAGCTGGAGAGAAGCCAGGTCTAATTTCTACCCCAATTTTCTACCCTAAATATTGTAATGCAGCATTTGGCACATATTAATCTGTTTGTTTTTAATTGAGCAGAATTAAACGAGGCAAAACATAACGGCTCGCCGTCCAGTGGGATGACGGACCAGGAGAAGGAGATGGCAACGAGTGCATACCAAGCTTTTCTGGTAAATATTCTCTTTTGATGTTTTGGGGGATCTTAACATAATCTGTCTGTTTTCAGGTTTCCTGTGCCAAATATGTAAAGCTGCAGCCATAGTAAAAGGAGCAAAAACATAGACACTAATAATATTGGAATGAGCTAGAAGTTGATATTTGTCAACAGTGGTAGCCTGGCCATTGCTTTCTTAAGCAGTTCCACTGGATTCTCATCTCCCTTCAGTGCTCCACCTCGGTTTATCCCATTGAGTTTATTTCTCACAATGCATTTAATCCTGGCCAGTCAGCAACGAGTTGTGAACGATGACGTTGATTTTCTGTGCTGTTTAGAATTGTAATCTGTCTATTATTGTATTTTAGCAATGGCAGCAGAGGAAGTGAATCAAATCGTTGAGGTTGTGTTGGACATGCTTCATGATTGAGCAGTTGAAGTCGGAGCAAGAGGAATGCTTAAGACAGTTTATTGCTGTGTCAAAGCACAGATATTGCTCTGGTTAATTCAGATCCAACTGTTTTAGGGTGCATTTATACCTGACACATTTGGTCCACTTTAACGGTTTCCTCCGTTTGTCCAGACTCATCCTCCATGTGTGAATCCACTCAAGTGAACCCTTGGAGCCAGACCCTTTTTATGTGGTGGTTTTGGTTTGCTTGTGTGAACACAGACCAGCCTCCACCCAAACAAACTACGAGACAAAAAAAAACTACAAGAAATATATCTTTTTGGACTTTGTGAGCCACCGTTACTTGACATTATGGTAACCATAAGCCTTTGGCGTTGCTAGCGCTACTCCTGCTATTGGTTGGACTGGAATTGCACCTCATTTTCTGTTTCCTGTTTAATGATGCTGCTGCCAGCAGGATGTGGGTCAGAACATGCAGAGCATCTCGTCTCATTCATCTACAGCTGTTAGCAACGCTGTTCCAAAATTAGAAATATCTCAGCACAAAAGATGTATAGAATGAGCTGGAGGTGTAACAGCAATGCATCAAGCAGGACCTACAAGGGAGTTGTACCGATGGTGATGGTGTCAGTAAAAGTTGGAATGAGCTTTTATGGACTTTGCTGTTTGTTTTTATAGTTCACATAACTCCCCCCACCTGCTCCAGATTTGTGAGATTGTCCAACATCCTCTTCATAGGCTGGAAAGTATGACGAGTCTCTGAAACAGCTTGAAGCCTTGCAGGAACTCAACAAAGAGGACTACAAAATTTCTTTGAATAAAGCTGTTTTAGAGTTCTACAGAAGTGGCCAGACTGCGACGGGTTCGTTGAAGCAGACCCTTTCAGCGATGAGGAATCAGGTAAAACTACACATCCGTCTTTTCTCTTCTACACACACACACACACACACCTGTTTTGTTCATGACCATGACCTGAGCTCTGTGTCCCAGCTTCACACAGCCACAGAAGATGTTGATGGCTTGGATGATGTTGAGAATAGTTTGCTGTACTATAACCAGGCCATCATCCACTACCACATCCGCCAGTACTCTGAGGCCATCTCTATAGGAGAGAAGCTCTACCAGTTCCTCGAACCATTTGGTATGTTGTGCTGCTGGTCACAGTCCCTGCTGCTCTTTCAGCGGCAACAAGTTTAATGTTTTTGGTTTTGCTTAAGAACCTGATGATGTGTTTTTAAATGATACCTGGAATGTGACTTTTTGCACATGAAGGCCTTTGGCTTGGAGTTAATTATTGTATTTGCTCTAGAAGAGAAATTTGCCCAGTCAGTGTGCTTCCTGTTGGTGGATCTCTACCTGCTGACATTCCAGCCAGAGAAGGCGCTCCACCTGCTGGCTGTTCTGGACAAGATCTCTGTACAAGGAAGCAACAAGAACGGCAAGGCAGAGGTAGCTGACCACTCTGCCAAATGGAAAAAAATATTTCACTGTTTTTCAGAGTGTATCATTCACCTCTAAGACAATTTACACACAGATAGGCCTGTCACCAGAACACATTTTGCTGGACAATAATTCAAATTCAAAAATACTTAATATTGTGCTTAATTTCTCAAAGGGAAATTAAGCACAATATAATTATAAACACCTATATAAAAATACTTCTTGATGGAAATGGTCTGATCAAACCCTATTCCTCCTGAAATCAACGATCATCTCATTTGATGACGTTTTTCCCTTAAAGATGTGTGGTAAATATCACGTCTTTGAAAGAATATTGTTAATTATAACAGTTTTGTTTTTTGTTTTTTTTAGAGCAACAACTCGGGATCAAACCAAAAGGTGGAGTTTGTAGCAATGATGGAAGCAGCCAAATCCAAAATCCATCAGGTAGGAATGCTGGTCGGTGTAAACATGACCTGCTGTTCAGGTTCTCTCCTGATTCACCAGCTGCCTGTTCTTGGCTTCTTTTCCAGTACAAAGTGAGAGCGTACATTCAGATGAAGTCCTCCAAGGCCTGTAAGAGAGAGATTAAATCAGTGATGAACACGGCAGGGAATGTGAGTCCATGACAACGCTGCAGCAGGGAACATCTGGGGCAAAGTTGGACTAAGACAATAGTTAACCACTAGTAAAGATTTTAGTGCTGAAAGTCATACACAGAGCTGTGGGACTTTAGGCAGATCCTTGTCTAAATCATGTCGTCTCCTTTGTGAGTGTGGAGCGGAGGGGAGTCTTCAGAGAACGCCTCCCAGCTCCTTCTCTCCTGTCTCTTCTCTTCCAGTCTGCCCCCTCTCTCTTCCTCAAAAGTAACTTTGAGTATCTGAGAGGAAACTACCGCAAAGCAGTGAAGCTGCTGAACAGCTCCAACATGGCAGAGCATCCTGGACCCATTAGAACCGGTGAGATCTGCTGACCACCAGCCTGCAGTCAGATCTGAGATCTCCACTCATTATGTGAAGCTGTTATTTTAAACTCATATGCACAACACTTCACCATGGGAACAAG
This sequence comes from Poecilia mexicana, assembly GCF_051168715.1. Taxonomy (NCBI): domain Eukaryota; kingdom Metazoa; phylum Chordata; class Actinopteri; order Cyprinodontiformes; family Poeciliidae; genus Poecilia; species Poecilia mexicana. The sequence continues at coordinate 31,340,640 of NW_028263385.1, read as the reverse complement.
CAGGAAGTGTTTGTCAGGTTGAGGGCTCTGTCCATCCTGAGGCTCCTGGCTGACCCATCTGTTTGATCCAGGTGAATGTGTTCGCTGTATGTTCTGGAACAATCTGGGCTGCATCCACTTTGCAATGGGGAAACACAACCTGGGCATCTTCTACTTCAAGAAGGCGCTGCAGGAGAACGATCACACTTGTGCACAACTGGGAGACGGCAGCAACAACCAGTGTAAGCTCCAGAACCCAGACTGTTTCCATGGTGACTTTGATTCATCTCGCTATGCTTTATGGATCTACCTCTGACTGCAGTCGTGTTAAGAAAACTGAACCAAGATAGAACAAACAGGATGTAGTTTTTTATCTGGTGATTATCCATTAGATTTGAATCCAGTGACAGTCACAGCAGTGCTGAATGTTTAGTTTCTGTCTCCAGGTAAAAGACCGTCGGGTGTCCCTATGTGCGCCCTGCTGTCCAACAAGCGTTATGAGCTGCTGTATAACTGCGGCGTCCAGCTGCTGCACGCCGCCAGGCCGCTAGCAGCCTTTGAGTGTCTGATGGAGGCTGTTCAGGTTTACCACTCCAACCCGCGCCTGTGGCTGCGCCTGGCTGAATGCTGCATCTCTGCTAACAAAGGGGTATGTTCAGCCTGCATCCACCAGCTGCTGAGTTAAGGATTTTAGAGATCAGCCCTTCTTTAGTGCCGTAGGAATTGGTGTATGTTAGTGAATCATTCTCAGCTACCTGGAACACAACCTAAAGTGAAGCAAATTTTATTTTCAATCCCTTCATCCATTTTTTGGGGGTCAGGAGGGCTGCTGGTGCCTAACTCCAGCGGTCAGCAGGCGAGAGGCGGGGTCACCTGGACAGGTCGTCAATCCATCACAGCAAATTTTGTTTTATGAAATTCAAATTTTAATATGTCTAGATGGTTTGAACAAAAAACATTACATTAATTTAAAATATTAGTCCAGACATGTGTGTTCATCTCTCCTGCATCAAACCATGTAAAAAGTGAAATAATAAGGAAAGGTGTTTTTGACAACAGACTTGTTTTCATGTTGGGACGGTAAGACTGGAGCTACTGGTTTAATGGAGTAGTTGCTTCCTGCAACACAACTTCACTCAAAATAATTTTAATAAGGTATTTTACAAAACCAAAACATGACAAAAAAGCAGCAGGACTACCTGTTGCATAGAACAGGAAAAGCATAAAACTCCACCACAGAGCAGAGATCTGACTTGCAAGCCTGCCATCTGCTGGAAGAATGTGGCACAGCAAGACAAAAAGAACTGGAAACTAGACTTCATAGTGATGAGACATAAATGAAAACTGAGGACATTTTTCTGTTAATTTTAGGCTCAGAGTGCCAAGAGCTCAGTCTATGAATAAAATTTGAATGGATCCCAAATCTTTCCAATAATTATTTCCATTCCATATGGTCAAAAGCTTTTTCCACATGAATGGAAAAACTCGTTCTGGACTGTTCAGGATATTGTGGAAATGTCGTCAACTGTGGAATTTAACTACATAGGAAATATGTTTATGCTTTGAAATATAATATGTTACAACTGGGCAACATAGTTTGTGAATATGTTGTGATGTTTGCTAATGTTTCCAGGGCTCCGAGCAGGAAAGCAAGAGTTTACCTAGTAAAAAGGGAATAGTCCAGTCTGTAATTGGACAAGGATACCATCGCAAGATTGTTCTGGCATCACAGTCTTCACAGAACACCAACTACAGGTCAGTCAGACATCCTTCAACCCTGAAATTCAAATATGAGATTACAGGAGGAGATGCTTACGACAGGAAAGGTCAGTGGGAAAAACTTTAACTTGTCACGTAGGAGGCAGTGAACTGTTGGGTGCCAGACTGATTTCAGGAGCTGACCTAGATGCTGACTCTACCTTCTTGATGTCTCTGTTCAGTGAAGGCCAATCTGCTGCCATCCCTGTCGCCAGTATGGAGTTTGCTGCCATCTGCCTGCGGAACGCCCTGCTGCTGCTGCCTGACCACCAGCAGCCGGATGCCAAGGCTGAAAGCGGCTCCAAGAACTCCAGCCAATCAGGAAGCACAGAGAGCGGCAGTGAGAACAGTGACCCCTGCAGGTCAGAATAACCCATGTACCATTACATCTGTATGTATGTGGGTAATAACTTACTGAACCTTGACATGCTTAGTGTTTCATAGGATGATATGCATTTATTTGTCATGATATTGTCAGTTTTTCTCACTGTTTTTCTGACACTTTTATCAGCTGTGCCACCCTGAATTCTACTCGTATATAGATGAAGCTGGAACACAAAACCCAATTAATTTCTTCCTTTGTGGGCGTTTTATTCTTTTTATGGGTAAATGCCAGACATTGCTTTCCTTAAAAATCACAGCCACACATTACGATGTCTGGGAATGAATTAAAAGGTTTATTGGAAGTGTAACTGTTGATTTGTTTTAGCTGAGAAGATGTTTGTCAGGTCTCACTGGGGATTATGTCCAAAACACAGAAAAGTGAGAAGAAAGAAGACATGATGGTTTCTGGACAATTACAACTTAAACAGAAAGGAGGCACTATAACAATATCAGTTTTTGGTGGCAGCATCATATTACATTTTGCATTTAGAGACACTGCTGACCATGAAACTACAGCTGCCAAGAAAATGAGTTGCTTCAGAGCTAAATGTCTCTATGGATATTTGCTGGTTTTCAAGCAGTTCTCCAAATATTCATCATTCCATACAGTTTATTATGTAACATCCTTCCACAACATGGATAATCTGGAGGCTTTTTTTCCAAAAGAAAGAAAACTTGGATTTTTTTTTTTTGCGCTTTAAAAGATTTTCAATTTTATGCTTTATTCATGCACACACACACACACACACACACACTTAGCAAAGTGCTGATCTTTCTTGCTTATTTGATCATTTTCAGGTTTAGGAGTTCTAATGATGCTGCACTGTGATGTTCTCCAGGACTGGACGTTGCTGGTGATTGTGACATGGTGTGTTATTCTTATTGTTGTTTGCAGTGGAAAAAGTCAAGAAGCTGATAAGTTTTTTTCTGCAACTCCATCGTCTCCACTTCGAAAACAGGAGGTGGAAAACCTCAGGTAAAGACAGTGAGCCATGATGATGTTAGGATGATGTTTGCTGTGCTGTGACGTGTAACCACAGCCGGTCTGCAGGTGTTCCATCCTGGCTTGTAGTGCCTATGTGGCACTGGCCCTGGGAGACAACCTGCTGGCTCTGCACCACGCTGACAAACTGCTTCATCAAACCAAGGTGTCTGGCTCCCTCAGGTAAGCATCATCATCATTAACTCTGGCTACAATACATGGCATAACCTTTTCAATCCCATTCAGACAGCAATTCTGAATTAGGAAGCAAAAAAAATTATTTGCAAACTTATTTTGCCCTTTCCTATTTGTTCCTCCAAATAAGGAGGGTCAGGGTTGTCGGTAGCCTTATAGGCACACTGGACAATCTGAATTCTGTCCTAAAGTGAACTGGAAACCAGCTTCAAATGAAGGTGAATGTTGTTGGGATGTAAACCAGTTATTTTTATTGTCTTTACTGTTTTTATTTTATCCAGTGGTAAAATGCCATGCTTGGCCAGGCCAACAAGTCCAGACCGGTTCTGATTAACTGAAATCGCATGTTTTTGTTTTCGGTACCTCTGCTGAACTTCTTGCCCCTCTCTGGATGTGAACCTATTGTAGGATTGATCAGATGTCAGTCAGTGCTAGGCAAACTTTACTGGCTTCCACCTGCTTTTACTATGCATTTTAAAAGTTGTTTTGTTCTTTAAGTCTCCATGGCCTCGTCCCACAGTATCTGTCTATGTGCTGCAGCCTTGCCTCAGGTCAGCCGGTCAGTTGTCCCAAACACAGTGAGGAAGCTGAGAGGTGGCTGTATGTTCCAGGGGCCAAGAAACAGGCTGCTGTTAGTCACCTAAAGACCTTCACTATGTCTTCAAACACATTTATCTGTTCTAAGCATCTATTCAGTGATTGGATGGGTTCAGAGTCACCTGGTGACATCATGATGTAGAGCTGTGTATCATCTGCATAGTTATGGTAGCTGATCTTATTTCTTGTTATAACCTGAACCACTGGGAGCATAAAAATATTGAAAAGAAGGGGTCCTAGGATTGAACCTTGGGGTACCCCACATGTGACCTTTGACCTCTCTGATGAGAAGTTTCCAATTGAAACAAAGAAATCCCTGTTCTTTATGTAAGATTCAAACCAGTTGAGCACTGGACCGGAGAGTCCGACCCTCCAGTCGATTCAGTAAAATTTCATGGTCAACAGTGTCAAAAGCTGCACTGAGGTCCAACAGAACCAGCACTGTGGTTCTCCCACAGTCTGTATTTATATGGATATCATTGAACACTTTGACTAGGCCAGTCTCCGTGCTGTGGTGAGACCGGAAACCAGACTGGAAGGAGTCAAAGCGGTTGGTTATTGTTAGGAAGTTAGTTAATTGTTTAAAAACTGCTTTTTCAATAACTTTGCTGATGAATGGGAGGTCAGAGGTCAGAGGTCGGCCTGTAATTCTGCAGTAGTGATTTGTCCAGATTGTTCTTTTTTATCAGTGGTTTGATAACTGCTGTTTTCAAAGCCTGGGGGAAAACACCTGAAGAGAGCGATGAGTTACTATTTGGATCAGATCATTAGCAACGACAGGCAGGACTTTCTTAAAGAAATGTGTGGGTAGGACATCCAGACAGCAGGAACTGGAGCTTAATTGACTTATAATTTCTTCTAGGGTTTTATAATGAAGTAGTTGAAATTGGGTCATTTTTCCTGCATTTGTTTTGTTTGGGCATAGCATTGGTACTGGGTTTGGAGTGGATGTGCAGATTAATCCTCTGATCTTTTGAATTTTCTCTGAAAAGAAACTGGAAAACTTGTTGCAGGCGGCATTAGATTGAAGTTCAGGTGGAAATGTCATTGGAGGATTTGTGAGCCTGTCAACAGTAGCAAATAGAGCTCGAGCGTTGTTAATGTGTTGGTTTATGACATCTGCAAAGAAAGCCTCTCTTGCATGTTTTAGTGTTGAGTGTCATACAGGATGATTGGGATTGTCTGATTTGCTGTTTTTGCTAACAAGCAATTGAACGGCTGTCTAAAGATATCTTAGTGTTTTTCAACCCTGGTCCTCAAGGCACACTGCCCTGCAGGTTCTAGGCATTCCCCTGCTTCAGCACCCATGATTTCTACTGATGGCTGATTAATAGGGTTTTACCAAATTGCAATTATCTGAATGGGTTGTGTTGAAGCAGAGGAACATCTGAAACAGGCAGGTCAGTGTGACTTAAGAGTCACAGTTGGGAAATGCTGATCTATGTGACGTGCTGCTGTGTTTCTTCCTCCTTCAGGTTTCTGGGTCACCTGTATGCTGCTGAAGCTCTCATCTCATTGGACAGAATATCTGATGCAATCACTCACCTGAACCCAGAGAACATCAGCGACGTGTCACTGGGCATGCTTAGCAGCGAGCAGGACCAGGGTGTGTGGACTCTCACACTTCAGTAAACTACGCCAAACATTTTCTTTTCTTAATAATCGCTTCATATTTTATCTGCAGGACATGAGAAAGGAGATGAGCCCATAGAGCCATGTAAGTCGTCATCCTAGTGTTTGGTCCTGTCCTCCAAATAATGAAATGAATTACTGAACGTAGAGTGACGTGGCTCCCTGTGTGTGCAGCAGCTAAGAAGACGCCGCTGTTTTACCCCAGCAGTGTGGCAGCAGCGCAGGCCATGATGCTCTTCAACCTGGGCAGCGCCTACTGCCTGAGGAGCGAGTATGACAAGGCCCGCAAATGCCTGCATCAGGTACCCACCTCCACATGTCATTGCCTAATGTAGCTGGAGGTCCTGTCACTTTGTGCCTCGCAAACTAACACTGCAACACAAACATCAGAAGGGAGTGAAGACCGCAGTACAGCAGCAGGCTTGGCCTTGTTGTCTTCAGATTGTTCCTGTTCTTCATTTCCTGGGTGGTTTTCTTGCGGGGTGGCGTGCTGCACGCCTGCCCCTTTTCTCTCCTCCCCATTTCCTGCCTATTCTCCATTCAGTTAAGGTCAGAGAATAAAAATGGATTTAAAAAACACTCAACACCACATTTGAGTGAATGAAGGGAGACTGGTGGTCCTTCCAAACTCCCACTCTCTGGCCATCATCTAGAGTAGGAAACCTGCAGGAGAGTGGGCAGTGGGTGGTCTCCACTCAGAATTAAATGACCCCCTCCTGAGGTCTGGGGGCTAGCTGCCCTGTGGTGGGACGCTGCCTTTAGTATAGAGTGTGACCTGCAGCATCGCATCCATAACGGTCACAGACTGATGGAAGCACGGATGAGATGGACAGGACAGAACAACATTTCATATCAGCAGCACAATATTTACTAATTATTTCTCCACTGCCAGATTTTCTAATATTTGCAGCTCTAACAGGATAACATGCATCAAAGCTGGCTGGAGGCAGCATGACTTGAGGTGTTATTCAAGTCATCTGTTGAAAATTGTGTTTTTTCATATTGCATTCATATCACAGTATCAGCTTTTTCAAATGTTGTGCTGTCCTAGCCAAAGCTATACTAATCCCTAAACACTTCTAGTTTACTTGCAAAAATGCATCCAATTTTCTGTTTCTCAAAATTGGATATAAATTAAAATTAGGATAATCAAGTTTTGAAATTTGTTGATCGATGGAGAACCGTCCATAAGTACATTCTGGCATCCCAGACTAAACATAGCTAAAGTTAAACATAACCACTTCATGTTGTTGTGTATAACTGCCATATATACTGTGATGCCTTAAGTGAGCAAATTGAGCCTTTTGCTGAAGTTTTAGTTGCTAGGCAGCAAATCTTAACTTATTGATACATTTCTCCATTTTGACACATTTGTGTTTGTCTCCATCAGGCTGCAACCATGATGAACTCCAAAGAGATTCCGCCTGAAGCCATCCTGCTGGGCGTCTACCTGGAGCTACAAAACGGTTTGCCTTTCTTAAAGCGTCTCAATCTGTTGAAGATTAAACCTTTTCAAGGTTTTTAAAATATACAGCAGCTTATTGCTGTTATTTGCTTCTTTGCAATTTATTCTCAAAGTGTTTCTACTTAGTTTTTTGTTCATTACTGTTTGTTCTGTGCAGCTAGAAAAGGTTTTGGTCTGTTGAGCAGCAGGTCAACATCTCAGTAGATCACATTGACCAAATGAAGACCATAAATGCTTGTGATTTTTATCAGCTCAATGATTGCCAAGCTGCACACACTACCAGTCAGTTGCAGTAATGTCTGGAGATTTGAATCTTGCTTCAATCTTTGCCACACTTCAACGTTTCAACAGTTTGTCATCTACTATGAGGTCATCTGACAGCTAAACAAATTTGTGTCATGCAAATTTCAGGTATGCAGACACTTCCTCAGTGAAGTGGGCAAAGCAGATCATGATTTTTTCTTTCTTTGCTTCGTGTGTGGAGCTTGTGTTCAGAGGCAACTGTTTGAAGATCCTGTTGAAAATGAGTTGATGTAACTAAGAACTGATTTCAATACTTGTTTTCTTCAGTATTATACATGTGTTGCCATTGTTCCGTTTTTCTTATGTTCATTAGGCATCGTTTTCTCCACTGTGGCCAGAATCTGTTCCAGTCTTTGTTTTCAGCTGCACATTTTAATCCAGTTTTGATCTGGGTTTCCAATGATCGCTGAGCTTTTGTTATGTCTCCTTAGGAAACACTCAGCTGGCTCTACAGATCATCAAGAGGAACCAGCTGCTACCCTCAACCCTTCACAGGTCCTCGCCAGACCCTCGCAAGAAACCTTCACAGCCCCTCCAGCTGCCCTCATCCTTCACACAAGTTCAACGGAAATAAACCTCTGCAGTCGCTTCAGCTGCCTGGAGTCACCCATCAGCCAGCTGTAATCTTTTTGAAGCTTCAGGGAGTGGAGGACCTGTCCAGCTGGGGTTAAGCTTCAATGTGACTGAGGAGTTTGTGCTGAAATGAAGAGACAATAAATGTATTTACTGTATGTATGGTGGACTTCGACTAGTCATTTAGCTGAATATTCAAATTCAGAAACACTTCATTGATCCCAAAAGGAAATTGACCCTTTCTTGCATGAATTATAATCTTTTGTCAGGATTTTCTTAAGGCATGAAAATAAGGTGGGGACAAAAATTTTCTAGGATTTTTTTTTCTAAGCGATCAATTATTTTCTCCAAATACAAAGGTATTTGGAAATGTCAAAATATGTTTGTTTTTTTTCAGCTGCAAGAGTTTTCTACAGTAGAAGGAGGGACTGGGTTGGTTAGTATGCCCTTTTGTCTGTCTGCCATATTGGATTTAACAAAATATTTCTTGCACTTCCAGTGGATGAACAGTAGGTGGTGTATGATGCACTAGTGTCCAGTGGTCTGTGTGCATTTATAACATAAAAATCCACAGGAAACATAAGAAAATGGCTTTTAGATAGCTGTCCATTGTAGTGACCACTATGTATGAAAGGTTTAGTATTGTAACTCAATTCTTCAGAGTTATTGAAGATTGTCATGGCTGTTGGCAGGAAGATCTCCTGTAGAGGTTTGTAGTACAGTGAATCTGAAGAAGCCTCTGACTGAAGACACTCCGTTTTCCCAAGACAGTCTCATGAAGAGGATTGTCAGGTTGTTCATAAGTTTCTTGACCTCATGAAGAATCTTTCTTTGCCTCATCATCTCCAGAGGTTCCACAGTCGTCCCCAGAACAGAACCAGAACAGAACCAGCCTTCTTTATCAGGTTGTTGAGCCTTTTTATGTCCCTGGTTCACCAGATCTCTGTACTCGGCCTCTTGCTGACCACCTGGTTAGACACACAGTCCTTCAGTCTCACAAACTGTGGTCTGTTTGTGAGGTAGTCATAGATCCAGGTGATTGTTGAGGACTCCGTCTGTGTCTTCTGGAGTTTCTCACAGAGCAGATCAGGCTGAATCGTGTTAAATACACTGGAGAAATCAAAGAATGTGATCCTCACAGTGCTGCCTGCTTTGACCAGATGACAGTGGGTTTGTTGTGTATGATTGCATCATCAACTACATCTCCATGGCAATAAGCAAACTGCACAAGGGGTCTTGATATCTGCTTGTCAGGTGGGCCAACAAGATTCTCTTTATTACCTTCATGATGTGGGTTGTCATGGCAACAGGTTCTTCATGACTGAGTTGTGAGTTTTCTTTGGTACCAGAACAAAGCAGGATGTCTTCAACAACAGAACCTTGACTTGGGTCAGGCTAAGGTTGAAGAGATCCTGCAGAATCCTACAGAGCTGCTCTGAAGCTTCAGGCCTTTAACACTCTGGGGTTGATGCCATCTGGACTTGCAACGTTGTTCAGGTTCAGTCTCTCCAGCTGCCTCTTTACCTTAGTTTCAATCTAAACTTCAATTTTAATAGCTAATCTTATTTTCTAGCATACCACTAGACAGAAAACCTGCAGCACTGTTTTAGTTATATTCAAATCAGGAATTATTAGCATACCTGAGTCGCTTATTTTATCATATCTGAAGTAGCGTTCCTCCTCACCATTCTATTTTAGGAACTGAAGCATCATATGAAGAGATGTGTATGTTCTTGAAGGATGAGTCCTGCTGGTTTACACTTGGAACAGGGTTTGTTCATGCGATAGAACAATGGTGTTTTATTGTTTTCTACATTCTTAACTTGAGCATACAGTTTCTGTTTGCTGTGTTTTCTAGTTTTACATTTATCTCTTATTTATAGATTGTGAATGCAAAACATTTCTCGGAGGTGAATCCACAGTAGCCATAAAACACGACTCAGCTCTTCCAGTCCCAGGGGACACATAGGTCGCCGTCCTGCATGACAGAGTAAAAGTGGGAGACACAGACGTGGAGCCCCTGCAGCAGTGGGGGGTGCTGCTCTATGAACCTCCTGCAGCAGAGAATCATGTGACTGGAGCTCAAGCTGGGCTCCTTGGAGAGGCCCCTCAGAGACAGCCTCTGGACACAGAGCTGCACCACTGCCTCCTCTTCCACCTGCAACCTTTACAAAATACACAGAGGAAGATGAATCAATGACAAAATTGATAAACAGGTGTGTGCTCTTCAAGCACAGGGGTTTAAGGTGGGCTCAGAAACCTGATGAGTCCAGATTGAGGGGCTGCCTCATGTGAAGGCTGCTTCCTTTCTTCAGATCTGTGGTCTGGTGCAGTGGTCCCCAATCCCCGGGCCACAGACCGGTACCGGTCCGTGGACCAATTGGTACCGGGCCGCGCAAGAAATAATTAAATATTTTCGTTTTATGTATTATTTGAGTCTGGAGGATCTTTTATTTTGAAAATCCTTTAACCGGATTTTCTCAGTCACTTGCGCGCCAACACTGAGCCCACGAGCAGCAAAATGAGTAAGAAACGGATCAGGTGTCTTTTTTTTTACAAAGGGGAAAAGGCCCAGAGAAGAGACAGGAGGATGGATTTATCCCGGACCGGTAGGCGAGTCAAACATTACAAGCCACTCTGTGTAACATGAGGCGACCGGCTGCTAATGAGGCAATGAAGCTTCAAACTGCTTCACCACGTAGAGACCAAGCAGGCTGAGGATATAAGCAACACTTCGGGTGTCATTGTCTCCATCACTCCCAGATGGGACCGTCTCGTTGCAGAGAAACAAGCTCAGGGCTCCCTTAGTCTTTATCGTGAGTTAAAATTTTCACGAAAGTGAAATGTTTGTTTTTGTGGCGCATCTGTATCTTATTTTGAAGGGATATGTAAACGTTACCATAACGACCAGAGTCGGAGCGTTTGGGCAGTGGTCGAGAGGAGATGAGTAGAGCTTGTGAGTCTTAAGTCTGGTTTAAACGGAAAGATTTAAGAATGTCGGCCGATTCTCCAAACCTCTGAGACCACAGAGCTGATAAAAGTCCAACAGGTTCGATCGGTTCGTGTTCAGCCACAAGGCAGGAGCAACACGAACCGATTCCAGTCACGAACATCCCGATTCCAGAAGATAATCCAGTAAAACCCCCAACATAGCATACAGGAATTTAGAATAACCAAACACGGATGACGATGTAGAAGCAATAGTGATAGTTTGTGGAGTCATTTTAAGAGATAAAAGACAAAACAAAAAGAAAAGGCGGTGAATAAAAGACAGCGGGAGCAGCCGCTCTATTTGCTGCACTATGATTTGGAGGTGACTGTGTTTTTTCATAGTTAACATTTTTAACTGAATAAACATAAACATAGATAATAATGACCTTTACATATAATAAACATTTCGACATATCATCTCCTATCCACTGGACTCTCGCGCAATATGTCAGCTGTTTGGGATTCCCCTCTGTTCTTACGTCACCACGCTTTCTGATTGGCTACCTGTCACATTCAACAGGTTGTATTCTCGTTCCCAGTCAGGGTAAACCCCACAGGCTGCGATAAAAGGGCCAAGACAACCAAATCGGGTATATTCAGGCTTTAGCGGGATGCAGAAGCCTTATCTGACGTTTCGTAGTCGTCGTCCCTGGTTCTGATGCTGTTGATCTCAGCCTCGAAGAAAACCTGGTTACATTTCATTTCCCTTGTGGGATCAATAAAGTATATTTCAATTCAACTGAATATTTCTAAAAAGATAATATATAGCATAGAAGTATCAAGTTGGAGCTGAGCCCTTAATTTGTCAGTCTGATCAAGTATAAACATTCAAAATCACAAGGAAGACTCAGGAAAACTCATTGTCATTGCTGAAAGGCTGGAATTTAGACGCCCAATCAGGGAATGTTGCCAATCATGTGTAGTGATGGAAGGCTGGATGGATCTGACGTGCCTCCACATACACTTTGAATGTAAACCAGAGTTGACACACAAAATGCTAGCTAAAGAGCAAAATGTCTGCATTCAATGTGCACACGTGTCCAACTTGAAGTGTTGGATGTGTTTTTTGACACGCGTAATGCGTTTGGTGTGAACACCATTACGCATCCTGACAGATAGGAAATCCAGAATTCAGTTCCCCAATGTGGGACTCAGTCCAAGAGTGGACAGCTTCTGTACCAGGGTTTGTGGGATGATGGTGTTGAAGGCCAAGGAGGAATCCAGAAAGAGCACAGGCTGGGAATCGAACCCAGGACCTTCTCGCTGCAGGGCAATAGTGCTACCTACTGCGCCACTGTGCAGCCCCTGTCTGTCCTCGACATATAGTGCTTAATTTGAAATGTGATGAACTTATCACAACATAAAATTCTCCCACTCAGAGCACTAAGAGGAGGAGGGGATTGGTCCAACACACAGCATACAGTGATTCAACATTGATCAGTCGTCATTTCAATCATTAGAATTTGCCCCTAAAACATTGATTCAATGACATCTTTACAACATTAGTTAATTGGCTAGAATTGGATGATTATTTGATGGTTGATCCACCGTCAGTCATCAACCTTAACCATGAATTCAACTTTTTGACCATAATTCAACATTGAGTTGCCATCGCTTGCTATCTGGGTTGAGACCATAATTGTGTCATTAATATTTTCCTTTACACGTTGGAACACATTGGACTAGTTATGAATGTCATTAAGTGTTATTCACTGTCAAAAGCTTTAACAACACACACATTAATATTAATTCTTACCTCAACTAAAGTGAAACAAGTAGGACTATTAATAAGGACATCAGTAAGTTTTATTACATTTTCAAATGCTTTAATAACAGAGTCATTAATATTAACTCTTACCTTAAGCACAGTACCCTTGCTAATCAAGACAAACCATCTTAAGAAAACTGTAAGAGTGTTAACATTGTGTTAGATTATTTAGCAGCATGTCATTCTATAAAAAATGCTCCTCCTTAATGCTCATCCACACGGGGGATTTCTTATTGGGCTAGTTATACAGACAGACAACAAAGGCTGGTCAGCTAACCTCAAGTTTACAACTATAAGCTGCAGGTAGATTGCAGCAGCCATGTAAATAAAGTAGGTTACTACAATATTTTAACTAAATATCAAGCTATAGAAAGAATCTGTTTCACCAGAATACTTAGCATTCAAGACATGTGCAACTTGCCTCCTGATGGTCTGCCATGCTGCTGTCCTAACTCAGCGAGTCCCCTTCTTCAGCTTCCTCTTCCTCGTCTTCCTAGTAAGACTACCAATCACAGAGGACAAGGAATGTAGCTAATCTCATAAGTAGTGATAGAAGACTAGCTGGATCCACCCACCAACAGCCAAAAACATTAACCGCAGAAGCAGGAACCAGCAAGTGAGCAGAGAAATTCTTCACGCATCAACGCAGAGACCATGCACGTGTGCGCTCCGATATCTTGTGCATCTATATTCCACTTGCTGAGCAACTCTACATGTGTGTGGATCCCTATATATTCTTACACTGGGTCTCAATTTCCTTTGAGTGAGGTCTCATTTACTCTCGACTTTTGGCATGATGATGACAACATACAAGTCACTACAAGCAGTGAAGCGGTCCACCTCCTCCTCCTTTTTACACGAGTGGTATGTACCAACCACACAGCCCCTTTGCTGCTGGCTTGTCTGAAACTTGATTCTTGTTTAATGTCAAGTTGTTATAACAAAGACGTTTGAAACTGCCACCCTAAACACACACGCATCAGACAATGGTTCCATGTGGACATCGCTGTCCTCACAGCACTTAAAAGGTTAAATGATGTTCAAATGAAGAACAAATTTGGGCACACTCATCATCTTAGAGAAGTAGCTATGAGGGAGGCATCATTAGATGCTTCCCAGTCTTACTGATGTCTTTGCAGGGTGCGACTTCTGGCCTCAGGGGCATGGCTCTGGAGGAACAGCTGGAGCTTGAGAGGGTCACAGTTGATGGGGATAATGAAGTGCCCCGTCTCATGGAGACTAGGTGTAGAGCGATCACTGTCAAAAACAGAAACCAGAAAGCTTTTTGAAACATAAATGCTTCATGCAAAGCTCAGTACTTTTTTTTTTTTTTTTTTTACCAGAAATTAGGGAACCCAATCCAGGTAGGTTTCCTATATTAAATGTGATCAGTTTATGATAAATTTTGTTTATAATGTTCCAACATGCATCTCCCTAAAGATAGTAATTTGACCTCAAGGTGCAACTGTCCAAGATGAGCATATACCTGATTATCAGTACCAGTTGGTGTTTGGAAAAAAGAAAGTTGGACTTGACTTAGTACAACTTTTCAGACCAGAGTGATAGAAGATCACAGCTCCACTGAAGAAGTCAGGTTAGTTTTCTGTCCTGCTATCCTAACAGTCATTAGTACTTTTCATTCAGTTTTGCAGATTAACTGGAATTTTTCTTGTTATTGTTTTCAATGTGATTTATTTGTAACATGTTTTTCTTCCATATAACAGATTTGTGTCTAAGCAGAGATTTGTCAGTATCTGCTGTAAAGCCTCTTAGTTGCTGTGAAGCTTCTCTCCTGCGTTTCTATGACATCATACAACTAGTTGAGGTCAACTTCACTTTCATCAAGTTGAGCTTGACTTTTCAAGTCTGAAGTCATGGAACTCCATAGTACATACTTGTCCAGCACCATGGTAAGGCCATGCAGGCTCCTGGGATGCAGGTGCAGGCGTCGGGACATCAGGCTCTTGTGGAAAGCATTTAGCGTGCTGTAGTGCTCAGCGATAGGCTGGACTGGTCCGAGGTGGATTACTTGGGATCCACCCAGGAGGCAACTGATTCTTTCCTTCAACCAGTCTGTTTGCTGCTGGAGACTCCGATAGCTGGGCAGCTGCTGGAATAACTGAAAGCAAATGCAGGGAAGTGTTAAAGAAAATTAAGTTGAAGAAGGAAAATATTACAGCAGAATAACTCCAGCTGTATTACTTTGGTCCACTGATGGTGAACATCCATGGTTCCCAGCATGACGTCTCCAGAAGCATTCATGCCCGACTGGTCAGCGAACACAACAGTATGGCCTGGTGGGGAGGTGGGACAACATTTAAGTGATCCTAGCCATACCACACAACAGCTTTATTTTCTAATTTATTTCATTGTTCTGCTCAATACTAGCATTGGAAATCAATCACTACAATCTACTCCCATTTTTAAAAACACCAATATGGCCATAATGGGAATTATCATGTTTGAGGGATTTCAAAAGGGTCTGGTAAATACAACATGGGAGAATTTCATGGATGCATAATGTGGAAATACTGCAATCCTTGATAAAGTTAGTTGAACGTTTGTTACCCTATTTGCAGAAATAGACTGTTCTGTCAGAAACAACCACAGACAAGAGGTGGGTCTTAGCAATGTCAATCATGCCTGTGTAACTGCTGCTCACAATTTCCCCCTTGCTTCTGCTACGCTGCAGCTGGTTCATCTCAATGGAGCCAGCAATGAATGCTAAAGCTAGTTAGCATGCCCCACCAGTAACAGAGGATAAACGGTTTCCCTGGAACAGTAAGTTGTTTCTACACCATTAGCACACTTAGCAAGCACATTTAGCAACATGTACATTAGCATGATTGATAATTGGAAGCCCCCTCCTATCTCTGACTGGTTGTTTTTGACCAAGAGCAGTGCATTTCTTCAGAAGGCAATAATAGGAGCTTGATTTTTTTCTTAGATTACTGTCATGACATGATAGTTTTAGGAAATCTGTAAAAATAATTTTTTAATAAGAGTTGCATACTGCGGCCTCAGCATTTATTTATAAATGACGACCCCATTGAAACATTACCTTGCAGATTGATCAGGTCCTCTGGGTTCTGGTGAGACAGTCGGGTCAGACTCTGAAGCTGAGAGCACTTATGAGCCACTCCCCAGCTGCGCTGCCACCTAAACACACCAATAATATCACTAGTCCATCTTAAGACTAATCTGTGTACAGCTTTTTGCTAGTCCATCTTCACCCTTATGTGAAAGTGACACCCACCCCTCAAGCAGGGTGTTGTAATGTCAGAAATCATGTCATTCTGAAGTATAAAAAAATCCATCTTTTATGTTACCTATGCAACTCACAGTAATTTTAAAGCATAAATGTCAATAGTCTAGTTGCATATGGCAACTGCTAGCCTACCTGCTGGTCTACAGGTTAGATTTTATGAATAGTGCTTTTGTATGAACTAAATAACCAGCCTTATTGATTACTCTTAATACTCATTTTTGCAGTGACATTCTGTAGATGTTGCCCCATAACAATCCACAATAACTCAATTGAGTTAGCAAAGTGTCAGCCTACGTCTCCTCCCAAAATAAAAAGAACGCTTACATGAAACAAAATTGCACTTCGATAACCAGCTGAAAGCACCGTACATGGACTGTGCTGTTCTGGAACCAGGTTATTCAGCTTGTCTAATGTTTTTTATGTTTCTCATGATATATATTTTTTGTTTGTTTTGTTTTGTTTTACATTGAATTGTATTGGGTAAATGTAACAATAAACATTTAAAATAGCTGAAAATGACTGATTGTCTTTACTTCACAAAAATAGTGGAACTGTAATAGTGATTTATGTACTTTTTAAGGCTTCTGCAGACTTATAAATTCTGACATTATTTTTCAACACTGATTGGCAGATGGCTGGACAATAACTGGACATTTTCAGTAAAACTATATAGTCAGCGTTAGAGGACGCAAAAGAAGCATACTTGATATCTGCCAAAAGAAACTTTTCACACAGTTCCTTCTTCAATCTGCTCAGCTCTTCTCTCCTTGGAAGACTAGCATTGTGTTTCTTTGTTGCCTCAGGTTCATTGTTTCTCAGCCAACCACTGCCAAAAATATCAAAAACAAGAAAACAGGTTTTCAAAAAACATTAATACAGCTGAAAGGGCTATAGTTATATTTTCCTACAAAAACAGGACCTCGGAAGGTACTGAAATATTTTTCTTATAAAAATATGTCTGACAGACTATACTGATATACTGGATATAGACTCAGGGTTACTAACTGGAGTGTAGGTTCCATTCTCTTGGTCTGCTGCAGCTCCTGTTCAGGATCTCTGAACCCAGTGAAGATGTAGTAGCTTTTATCCCATTTTATGGGTCTATGAAAAGATTCTCCTCCGTCAGGCCCACTTTTACATGTCCCAAAGCTTTTTTCATGTCTCTCCATATGCTCCACAGGCAAACTGCAGGATGTCAGCACATTCATCACGGTACTCAAAATATCATTTGTGTGTAGAATGAAACTCACAGACCGGAAACCTGTAAAAGTTTTAAATAAATTAAAATTTAGTATTTTCAGTGTCTACAGTAAAATGAATGTGAACAGTACCTGAAGAGACAATGTCTGGCTGCTTCTCAGTGCTCTCCTTAGTGTCCCTGATATAAAAGGTGAGCTTTATTGGCTGAACCAACTTTAAGCCAGGCTTCTGCAAATTTTCCATGTAGCCATTTAATTGCTTCAAAGAATTTTCATTCACTTCCTGGACAAAAAAAAAGCAGTTAAACAACTTTAGTTGCAGCAAATATGATTTGCTATAGACAGTGTACATCCCTACAAGAAACTGTAGACATCCAGACTTAACCATTCAGACTTTGTTGCAGAACTGAGGTGCCAATAAGTGCGCACATACACACACACAGGGGCGCCGCCAGGAATCTTGGGCCCCCTGACAAAACATTTTTTTGGGCCCCCTCGCGCAGCTACTGTTACAATTTTTTTAATCTATTTGACCTATAAAAGCATCACAATTTTAAAGGCTGCCTTGCTTTCTTTGGTTCAATACTGACAACTAGCACAATATTTACTGCTCATGAATTTAACATCCAACAGTCCACATCCAGTAAGCAAGTAGGTTGCTTAAATTTTTTCTATTAGTTTTATATACTGAAATGTCTCTCCCCATGAGCAACAGTCATAGGCAACATGCAAACTACACATAAAGTAATCCAGACTTCTCAAAAAATGCGATGTAGTTGCATTTTATTCATGCTGCAGTACATAACTTTAATAAAAAATATGTTTTCTCCATATTTGTTAAAGCTGTCACCATGTCGTAGCAGTTTGTTATGAGACAGATAATCTGGGAAAACAAGAAACAACTTATCATTACAAGAAATTGTTTATCTACCATCATTAGTAGCTATGCTAACTAAACTGAGCACTCACAATTTGAATCTGCACAGCTCTGTGCTATGCTAGCTGCAGCACAGTACAAATCAAGGGGGAGGAAGGATGAGCAGCACCACATGAGATGGTGATTGACAGCACTAAAACTCTCCTGCCACTGACTGGTTGTTTCTAGCCACTGGGAGAAGGCAGAGGAAATAGATTTTTCACAGATTACCTCTCATACCATACTGTCACAACATAATGACAGTTTTAACAAATATGTGAAAAAAATATTTATAAAAAAGTTACTGCAGCTTTAATTTCACTTAGGAGAGGATGGGTCAGGAGGGACGGTGGTTAGAGCTGCTGACTGACTGACTCATCTGTTAAGTGGTAAAAGGTACAAGGGACAAGTTAAATAAATTAATATGTTGATCATTTTTTTCCTTAATTCATTAAATGCTAATGAAATGGAGGCAAACAGCAGTCTGTAGCTAAGCTAACTATGCTAAATGTTTGATAATCTCACACAGTCTACCCACCTCTCTATGTTAGAGGCGGGTAGAAAAACTGGGTTATGAATTAACACTCTTGCCTTTTTCTCTCTCCCTCTCTCCATTTTGTTTCTGAAAACCTGATTTTATAACTTTTCTTAGCAGCATAGTAACTGCCACAGTCGCTCGTGGCAGTTGTATACAGCTGCAGCTTTTACTGACTGCAGCTGAACAGCATCACCGTCAAGTGCTCCAACCAGGGACAAACCATTTCATTCAGATCCAGGGGGGTTCAGGGCAAATATGGACGTGTGTTTTTTGATCTGGGAGTGGGAACATTAAACTTTTACTGCTAAAAATAATATTTGAAAATACAATATGATTAATTTTGTATTTGACAGGACCCCATTTTTTTTTTAATTTTATGTCTATGAACAAAATATAAATAATTAAATTGTGGAGGGCCCCCTGCTGGTCAGGGCCCCTAGAGTCGTCACCACTTTTCACCCCTTTACGCGCCCCTGCACACACACATGCAGTCCCATGGGATGTTTACATAATGAAAGTTGCAAACCGATCAATGGACGGGGGTTTGTTATGGCAAATTTATAACAGAACTATGATATGAAAGGTGCAACTGAAATAACAAGAATGAGTGCAAGTCCTAACTTTAAGTGCTTAGTGGCAAGATTTTACAAATAGATTATGTTTATCTTGAATGTTGTGGTGAGACAATCTCTGCTGTTAATGTATAGCTTGAATAAGCAATAAACAAGATGATAAAACAAGTTAATATTTGTTTTGTTATCAAGTTAATGTTCAATTGGTTTAGGATTGGGACTTCTAAATTAATATATTTACAAATCAACAAATTATTCATCTTTTTAAGTATGGTAATTTGAAGATAACTTGCCCGTTCTCTGGGGAATTGACCAAAGAAGTCTGGATGAACAGCAAAATAAAATGGTCTGAGAGCGTTGACAGCCTCTGCAGCTGACAGAGCTCTCTGTTGGACTAGAAAAGTCATCACCTGCTGCCTCTGTGACCTGAAACAAGATAAGACATAGATATTCATTTCAAGGGTCCTGCTTAGTCTGCCTCCTTATACAGAAATAAAATATGGCTGATTTTGTGTGTGCAGTCATCTGACTGCACACACGATGTAGTGACTCATAGTTCAGACTGTAATAGCAACCCTGAACAGGAGCATCTAGTTTACATACTTTAGATCAACATAAGATTATTTTTCTTCCTTTGCTCTTTTTCTTCTTCTTTCCTTTGGTTTGTTATTTTGTTTGTATTTCCTTTTAATTCATGAAAAGCACTTTAAATTCCCTTGTTGCTGAAAATGTGCTGTATAAATAAAATGACCTTACCTTACCTACCTAATAGATGAGCTGTTTTTCTGCTTGAATGCTTACTTTAAATCAGGAACCCTATTCCCATGTTTTTCAATTATTAGATGACTTCCTGCTCCAAAGCACTGGAATCAGATGGCTTCATTTCCACCTCACCGTCTCTTTAGGTTTTGCAGAGGCCCAATAATGAGCCATTCATTTGTTTCAGGTGTGTTGAAGCAGTTTTAAAAGGTTTCAGAAATATGGCTCTTCAGGTTCCTCTGCTGTAGAACTTGACAGTAAGCGGAAAGGTAAATAATTCATTTGACTCAAGTGTGTTTCAACCTTTTAAAAGTTGGAGGTCATAGGGGCATACAGAATGAGTCGTTGTTTTTTCCCAGAGGCAGGGACGGAGCAGCAGGCTTTCACTGCCAGGCCCTGGACCAGTTGAGTCCCCCTATTCAGAGCAGGCTGAGCGGGCTCCTGTGGTGCTGCTTAGACCGGACCCCTCAATCCGACCAATGTCCTGTACCAGACTTACACCCTACTACAAAGCCTCAAGTCTAAGGAAAACTCAAAGCACACTTCTTTTTTCATTACAGAAATGATTTGACACAATATGGACTTGGTGAATTCTTATTTGACAAAAGATTTATGATTTCAAAATGTTGGCAAACTGAAATGTAGGGATTTATAAGGCTTACTGGTTGGCACATTCCATTAAGATAATGACTTCAACAACTTTTCTTCCAACCAGACACAGGCAATCAGAGAAGTCTTCAGGCCATCCAGACAGATACATATGAAATCTTAGCCTAAAATAAAAAGTGGGGTGTGCTAAGAAGCTATTGAACACTATCTACAACTGAGATTGCAGTGGTGCAATCTCAGCATACTCATACAATCATTTGCATACTGTGGTTTGGCATCATCTGTAAAGGAGAGACTTACAAAGATCAAATCCAGAAGGTGTGTGGCTTACATACAATCATCAAGCAGGACATGCTTGATACACACATATCTTCTTTACATTCTTTATTAAATTAAATGTTATTGATATTGTTTGGTTTTGTAAACAACTGTTTTAGGTTTTAGCAGCATGATTGTCACGACACTTGCAAAGGAGATCTTTGATCTCAAAATTTTTTATCCTGGTTAAATAACGTCTAAAGGAGAAGACCACATTAAATGTAAGTTTTAGTCCATTCTAGAATCTAGAATATAAAATAAATATAGAAATTAATGTTGACCAAAGATTTAGGGCATAATATGGGAATTGTTTCAAAGGACCTTAATTTACAGGTGGGTCCAAAGCAAATTGGACCCACCTGTCCAATTTATGTACAAAGCTCAGTGATGCATGTGGGGAGCGAAGGCTGGTCGTACGGCCTGACCACACAGATTAACTACTTTAGCTCAAATTACTAAAGAAATCAAATCTGGAGTATTTAACTGTTATAAAACTTTTTTTAATTTTTTTTTAAATTTGTTCAAACTGTTACCATGTTGTGACAGTGTAGTATGACAGATTAAAAAAAAAAGAGCTCATCCACCTCCTCCCTGTGCTACCAGACATCCCCCCTTTGATAAACCACCAATCAGAACCAGGAGGAGTAATTTAGCTTTGTCAATCACATTCACATACTACCTGCTCGGTCTGTTAATGGCAAAGAAACAACTTACCATTACTGGAAAACTGTCATCGGTGGTCATGCTAATTAGCTTTAGCATTCATGACAGGTTCCATTGTGGTGAACCAGCTGTAGCATAGCAACGAGCAAGAGGGAAATTGTGGGCAGCAGATACACAGGTATGATTGACAGCGCTAAGACCAAATTCCTGTCTCTGATTGGTTGTTTCTGACAGAGTAGTCTATTTCTGCAAATGACAGCAGGACCATAGGGAGATGATTATCTGTCTCATGCTATCCTGTCACAAAATAATGAAAATTTTGACAAATATGTAAAAAAGAAACATTTTTTTTAAAAAGTTCCATATTACACCTTTAGCATCATGCTAATATCAAGATGCCACAAACAACAGAATATCTTCAGGAATCTAATGGAGTCCATTTCTCAACAGGTCAACTGAAGCAGAAGGGTGGATTAATCTGCACATCCACTCCAAACCCAGTACCAATGCTGTCCCCAAACAAAACAAATGCAGGAAAAATGACCCAATTTCAACTACTTCATTATAAAACCCTAGAAGAAATTATAAGTCAATTAAGCTCCAGTTCCTGCTGTCTGGATGTCCTACCCACACATTTCTTTAAGAAAGTCCTGCCTGTCGTTGCTAATGATCTGATCCAAATAGTAACTCATCGCTCTCTTCAGGTGTTTTCCCCCAGGCTTTGAAAACAGCAGTTATCAAACCACTGATAAAAAAGAACAATCTGGACAAATCACTACTGCAGAATTACAGGCCGACCTCTGACCTCTGACCTCCCATTCATCAGCAAAGTTATTGAAAAAGCAGTTTTTAAACAATTAACTAACTTCCTAACAATAACCAACCGCTTTGACTCCTTCCAGTCTGGTTTCCGGTCTCACCACAGCACGGAGACTGGCCTAGTCAAAGTGTTCAATGATATCCATATAAATACAGACTGTGGGAGAACCACAGTGCTGGTTCTGTTGGACCTCAGTGCAGCTTTTGACACTGTTGACCATGAAATTTTACTGAATCGACTGGAGGGTCGGACTCTCCGGTCCAGTGCTCAACTGGTTTGAATCTTACATAAAGAACAGGGATTTCTTTGTTTCAATCGGAAACTTCTCATCAGAGAGGTCAAAGGTCACATGTGGGGTACCCCAAGGTTCAATCCTAAGACGTCACCAGGTGACTCTGAACCCATCCAGTCACTGAATAGATGCTTAGAACAGATAAATGTGTGGATGTGCCAAAACTTTCTCCAGCTGAACAGAAACAAAACTGAAGTTATTATCTTTGGACCTAAAGAAGAGCGAACTAGAATCAATGCTCAGCTTCAGTTATTACAACTGAAAACCAGCGATCTGCCCGAAACCTGGGAGTAGTGATGGACTCTGACCTGAACCTTCAGAGCCACATTAAGACAGTCACAAAGTCGGCCTTCTATCACCTGAAGAACATCTCCAGGATTAGAGGACTGATGTCTCAGCGAGATCTAGAGAAACTCATCCATGCGTTTATCTTTAGCCGCATTGATTACTGCAACAGCGTCTTCACAGGTCTGACTAATAAATCAATCAAACAGCTGCAGCTGATCCAGATGCTGCTGCTGGTGTTCTCACTAAAACCAGGATGATAGAGCACATAACACCAGTTTTAAAGTCCCTACACTGGCTCCCTGTAGCTCAGAGGATAGACTTTAAAATACTGTTGTTAGTTTATAAATCACTGAACGGTTTAGCACCACAATACCTTAAAGATCTGTTATTGCTGTACCAACCGTCTAGACCCCTCAGGTCTTCTGGTTCTGGTTCTGCTCTGCATCCAGAACCAGAACCAAACGAGGAGAAGCAGCATTCAGTTTCTATGCACCACAGATTTGGAACAAACTTCCAGAAAACTGTAAAACAGCTGAAACACTGAGTGCCTTTAAATCTCAACTTAAAACCTGTTTAGAGTTGCTTATGGCTAAATTAGGGTTAGAGTGTGGGTTTTGATGTCTTCGATGTTTTTAATGTTCTTATCTTTACTTTTCATCTAGTTATTAACTTCTTTTTATTTCTCTTTCACACTGTCTATGTAAAGCCCCCCGGAAAACGCCCCAGTTCAACGAATCTATATCTAGGGGTGTGAGAATCCTTGTTAAATGACGTTTATCTAAAGTCCTACGGGGTTTAGAGTCCCAGTTGACGGCGTTTCAACTAAAAACCTAGAGGTTGGAGTCCTTGTCAAACGGTGTTTTTGACTAAAGTCCCAGAGGGTTAGAGCCCCAGTTAAATGACGTTTAACTGAAATCCTAAAAGGGGTTTTAATGCTTTTATCTTTTTAAATCATTTTCAAAATGTCTTTCTCTTTCTCACTGTTTATTCAATGTCAGAGTCTGGATTTTGAAACAATGCTGATTTCCTGGAGAGAATCTAAAACCATACTAAGTATTACCTAGTGGTGCATCGCAGGAGGGCGGTCACAGACATCACTGATGGGCACAGATGAACTTGTAACCAGGTCATGAGTCCTGACTCAGAGTTATCTGCATCTGTCAAATACCTGAAACGACATCCACAAGTGTCTCAAGATTTAACAGAAGCTAGTGTTCAAAATCAACTGGATTTTAGATCAACTGGTGCAAACGTCTGACTGAGAACCGTGTTTAGTAGGCTGAGCTTCTCTAGGATCCTACACCAGGAAATAAAAACTGCAGTTAGAATTTGACTTAATTTCACCACAAATAATTGCAAAATGCTGGCCAAAACTTTTACAATTATTGATATGTCATTTTAAGTAGGCTAGCGTAAACATGCGAAACAAATGCAAGAAAGTAAATGAAGAATTTATTTTCACACAATTGTTGGAACTGCAAAGAAGAATTCCACTTCTTTGCAGAAGAAATTCTGTACAGAATTAGAAATTCTGTTCAACCAACCAGCTTACATGTGCCTTGTGGACTTGGTTGAGTGTGGGGGGGTACTCCAGGAGTATGGGGTACCAGGTCTTTCAATACAGGCTGTAACCAGTGTCAGAGCTTGGCCCTCATTGCCTGCAGTAAGGCTTGTTTCCAATGAAGTGTTAAAAGCGTTAGAAATCATTTAATCTCCCATGGTAATTGTTCACCTATGCAAAATTCCTGGTTGGACCCAGACGTAGCTCCTCCTCAGAGCTGCAGCATCCCAGCTTCCACCTCACAGAGCCCTCCGCCGCTGCTCCACCACTCAGCTCCAACCAGCAGCAGTTAGCAAACACCTGGTGGTTTCACCCTCATAATTGTCTACTATCCTCTTTTTTAAGTCCAGACTATTTTTTTTTCTTTTTGAATGATGAATTTGCTTCTTACCAGAAGAATCAGAGTAATGCCTTGTCCTTCCAACTATGTAAGGGTCAATGCTGATTGGATACTCAGGTGTGGTGTGAGTTACAAGGCTGAGATGTAGGCTGAAATAGGTAGAAATAGTTAACTTGTTCAGGTGGTTTTAAAGCTAGCTGAACGGTCAGATTTACCTTGGAAGCAAAGAAAGCAGAGCACTGCTAATAACGTGGCATTGTCATTTTTCAGTTTTCTTGTTAGAATTCAGCACATCAGAAAAATCTACTTATAAAACTTTGTGGAGATTTTGTCTTTGTTCATTTAGAATCAATAAAAGTATGAATAGTTTTTATTATAATTGTTTCCATGAAAGTATAAGTTTTGTGTGATTTCATCAAGGGGATTAATAATTCTGACCTTAACTGTATATACTAATTTGTACTTTTTAAACCTTTATTATTATTATTATTATTATTATTATTATTATTATTATTATTATTATTTTAGCACCCTTACCTTTTGAATGACTTCCAGCCAAAAGTTCAAAGCTGGCTGCATTTCTCCAAACAGAAGCTTTGAAATAACAACAAACTGAAAATATTCGGGTTTTGTTCATTTTGTCATTGTTGTAATGACTACGCCATTCTGGATTTTAGATTTCTCTTTCCAGGGTATGCAGCTCTTTTATCTCACCTTTTGGAGGATTTCTTTTACTTCTTCTGCCCATCTCTGTTTCCTGACATATTTCAGACTTTATGCTAGAGTTATGAGACCTCAAAAGTAAATAAACTAATCATACATTTTATTCTTTTTTGATAACACTTGGGTTGCAAACAGGCACAGCTGTAAGCACGGTTACCTTGGAACAAGGAGGTCCTGGGTTTATCCTAGCCCAGACCGTGCAAAGGGTCTTCCACAGTCCAATACCATGCATGTCAGGTTTATTGATCACTCTGAATCACCCTGATGGTGAGGACACCTCTGCTTATCTCTGCTTTGCCCTGTGATGGACCTGTCTGGGGTAAACCCAGCATCTTCATCCACTCTGTCAGGAATAGCCAGCCCTACCTTGTTCTTACACAGAGTTAGCAGGTCTATAAAAATGATGGCTGGATGATAACCATATTGATGGGTGGAGTGCACACCTTCTACATCAATAACCATTCTACTTTTTTTTAAATATTTTTTTTGTTCTAGAGCCTTCATTTGATAGTTAATTGACAGGAAAGTGGGTAATGAGAGAAGGGGGAAGACAGGCAGCAAAGCTCGCCAAGGCTGGGAATCAAACCTGCGACAGCTGCGTCGAGGACTAAGGCCTCCATATGTGGGTTGTGCTTAACCCCTGTGCCACCACAGCACACCCAACCATTCTACTTTTATAATACGGTTGAAAAAAAAAATATTTTTATGCCATATATATCCTAATTTATTTAGAGACATTAATACCAGAGAACACCATGAGATTTATTGGAGGCAAAAACCGTTTTGCAATGATTCAACTAAAATACTAGTAGCCATTATTATTAAGTACTAGTATTATTAGTAGCATGAGTTCACAAGAAACAAAAAAAATATATATCTCAAACTAAAAAAACAAAAACAAAAAAACAACAGGTTTTTAAATCCAATTTCACGAGTTTTCA
Source organism: Poecilia mexicana (assembly GCF_051168715.1). NCBI lineage: Eukaryota > Metazoa > Chordata > Actinopteri > Cyprinodontiformes > Poeciliidae > Poecilia > Poecilia mexicana. The sequence continues at coordinate 31,314,206 of NW_028263385.1, read as the reverse complement.
TGAGTAGGTCTCATGACCTACTCATACCTACTCATACAACTCATACAACATCGTTAATCTTTAATGAAACCTGCTCCCAAGCAGGTTTCTATAATGTTTTATTAGTAGATATAATAATTCTGTCCAGATATGACGTGTCTACGGTGGCCCTGAGGTGCAAAACACTACAACATTATCGAAAACACAACATTAACAAAACGGAAAAGGTAGGTCCCAGTGGGAGACCTAAGAAATCGCTGATTGGACTACAGCTCGTTTTACTTCTGAACTGGAAGTTTTTCTGGAGACCCTTTTCACAGTGATGTCAGACAATGGGCGCTGTAACTCGAAGAGGTGTATCTTTACTTCTGGGGAGGGCGGCAAGATGGCGGAGAGAGCGGACGCGTAGTAATGAGCTCCGGGTAGCAAGCTCCTAAAAAAATAATAGTACATTTATGGAAGTCCGGATTTGACACCAAGGAGTATCATGGTGAACTAATAATAACTTAAAACATCTAGTGATAACGGGAAATTAACTACAAGCAAGAGTAAAACAACAACGGTCACGGCTAACAACAAAGCTAACAAAGCTCTGCTAACTCACGACTACTGCTCGGACGCAGATGCCAAAGGGACTAAAAATGCCCCAACTTCACCGTGCAAGACCCCAGTACCACACAAGAAGACAAAGGGAGACGAGCAGGTTAGTTCCAATGCCAAGATCTTAGAAGCAGTTGAAAATCTACAGAAAATGATGCTGAACTTTGGAGAAGAACTGAAACAAAACACGCTCTCTATTGCAAACATTGCTAAAGCGGTGGAGTTCAACAGCGCTGAAATCCAAGATTGTAAAAATAAAAATAAAAAGATGGAAGATGAGATTGGACAACTTAAAACCACAAATGCTGTGCTGACAAAGAAGGTCCAAGATTTTAAAAGGAAAGCGGCAGAATCAGAGCGCTATAAAAGAAGATGGAATCTGCGCATCAACGGCTTAAAAGAGGAAAAGGAGGAAGACACAAGACAGAAAATCACGAATCTCATTAAGCAGATTATGCCACACTGGAAAGAGAAGTTGGACATTATTCTCGACACTGTGCACCGTCTTGGCCCGAACAACACCAACCGCTCATGGCAGATCATTGTGCAGTTTACAGGTCGGATCTTCAGGGATGAACTCTGGCGATCCACTAAACAACACCCCGTCTGCAGGGAGCTCAACATCCGTTTCTCTGAAGACCTCACCAAAGAAGACCGTGAAGCACGACTGGCTGTGTGGCCCAAAGTAGAGCAAGCACGGATAAAGGATAAGCTGGGATAAAGGCGGTGTTCAAATGTCCATATGCCTTTATCAACGGACAACTAGTTACTCCTTAGGGGCACAATAGCAATTCATGATAATTTCTGACTCAGATAATTTTATTAGTTCAGGAGCTTTTGCTACCTAAAGTTCAATTTCCTCTCAGGTAAAACCCATTCAATACTGTTCAATTTTACTTTATTTTGTTAATCTTTAATGTTTAACTTGAAAAGTAAACTCTCTCTTATTTCTGTTAATGCAAGGGGCCTGCGAGATTTAACTAAAAGGAAAAGTTTATTTTTATTTTGTAAAGGGAAAAATGCAAATATATTCCTACAGGAAACTCATTTGAAACAAGAAGATGACATCTTTTGGTCTAAACAATGGGGAGATGAAGCTTATTTTTGTCATGGCTCTTCAAGATCAGCAGGGGTCGCTATTCTTTTAAAAAACTTCCAGGGTCAGATTATCTCAAATAAAATGGATGAAAATGGCCACTGGTTATCTCTCACTGTCTGTTTAGATAACTTAATTCTTATTTTATTAAACATATATGGTTATAATAATCTAAACCAAAACAAATTATTGCTAGAAGAAATAGCCTTAAATCTAGACCAGCTAAAATCATCTTTCTCAACAAACAATGTTATAATTGGTGGAGATCTCAACCTTGTTCCAGATGAATTTTATGATAAGTGGCCTTCTAAATATAACTCAAGTCACCCAAACAAAATATTTAACAATTTTTGTAATAAACAAAATCTAGTTGACGTGTGGCGTCACCTTAATCCCAATTGTATAAAATTTTCATGGTCTGGTTCAAAGAGCAAATCAAGACTTGATCACTGGCTTTTAACAAATGAATTACTAACCAATGAAATCAACTCAGATATTTCTGCTGCACTGTTGACTGACCATTGCCTTATTTCCTTACAAATGAAACCTCAAAACTGGAAAGCGGGTGCAAGTAAATATTGGAAATTTAACTACAGTCTTCTTAAAAATGACACTTACTGCCAAAAAATCAAAGAACTTATCCAAAATATTAAGGACTCTGAAGAACTAAATAGTCCTGTTCAAAAATGGGAATTCCTAAAGTACAAGGTAAGACAATTTTCTATCTCATTCAGTAAACAAATTAAAAAAGAACTCCAAAAAAAGAACTTGATATTATACAACTTAACATATATTGCAATAAACCCAACCCCTCAATTGAAGACAGACAAAAAGTACAACTCCTCCAACCTAAACTAGATGAAATATATATTCAAAGGGCTAAAGGAGCTTTTGTTAGATCAAGAGCGAGATGGATAGAGGAAGGAGAAAAGAACCCTGCTTACTTTTGTAACTTGGAAAAAAGAAGACAACAAAATTCTATCAACTCCTTAATAGTAGGTAATGTTGAAACCAATAACAATCTTAATATCAACAGAGATTTTTAAATTCTATAACAACTTGTATACCTCCAAATTCTCAGAACAAAAATCTTACCTTTTTTTAAAAAATTGAAACATTTATCCCTAAAGTAGAAGATCATTTCAAACAAACTTGTGACAACAATATTATGATAGAAGAACTTGATAAGGCTGTTAATCGCTTATCATTAAACAAAGCACCAGGTCCAGATGGACTCACAGGAAACTTTTATAAACACTTTTGGGAAGACATAAAATATTTACTACATCAAGTTTTTACAGAAATTTTTAAAAATCATACTATACCTACTACAATGAAACAAGGAATTATTATTTGTATCCCCAAACCAGACAAGGACCCCAGATTTATTGAGAGTAGAAGACCAATTACACTCAGAAATTCAGATTATAAATTACTAAAATACATATTTACCATGCGTCTCCAAACAGGAATCTCAAACATTATTGCTGAATCGCAGTGTGGCTTCTTAAAAGGAAGATCAATCCACAACAACATTAGACTGGTAAAGGACCTGATTGAATATAGAGACATGATTAAAGATGATGGCTTTATTCTTTTCCTTGACTTTTATAAAGCCTTTGACTCGGTGGAACACAGATTCTTATTCTCAGTTCTTGAACATCTAGGCTTTGGAGCAAACTTCATTAACTTAATTAAAGACCTATATCAAAACATAAATAGTTGTGTAATACTGCCTAAGGGCAGTTAATAAGTATTACACAGATAGGTTTAACATTAATGTTGGAATTCCTCAAGGGTGTCCCATTTCCCCATATCTCTTTAATTTAGTTGCAGAGATGTTAGCAATCTATCTTAAAAACTGTGAAGACATTGAGAAATTAGATGTTTTTGGTACAGAATTAATCATTAGCCAGTTAGCAGATGACACCACCGTTTTCTTAAAAAATTACAAGCAAGTTTCAATTGTAATTGATAAAATTAAACTTTTTTCAGAGGCTTCAGGTCTAATGCTAAACTTAAAAAAATGAGCTTATGGCTATTCATGACACTTCCCTAAAAGAAATATCTAGCATTCAAATCAAATCTGATATTAAATACTTGGGAACTGTTATAACCAAAAACCAAGAATCAACCTTAAATATTGAAAACAAGATTAAAGAATGTAAATCCAAACTTAACTTATGGCTCCAACAAGACTTTTCTATTTTAGGACGAATTTACTTATCAAAAATGGAAAGTTTATCAAGATTAATATATTCAACCTGCAGCTCTGCTGTCCCAAATAGCTTAACTAAAACTATTAACCAAATGAACATGAACTTTATTTGGAGAAACAGGCCACACTACTTATGTAAAGGTCATATGATCAAAGAAATCAAAGATGGCGGTCTGAAAGTAATTGACTTTGAATGTCTTAATGGTACTCTTAAGGTTAATTGGTTAAAATCCTGGATTAAAAATTCCCAATTATTTTGGTATTGTGTACCTAATTATATTTTTAACAAAATAGGTGGTCTAAAACTTGTTCTTCTAGCTGATTTCAATATTCATAAATTGGCCATTAAACTATCAGAGTTCCATAAACAAGTGTTACTGGACTGGAAATTGCTCTATGTACATAATTACTCGCCACACGGCTCTATCATATGGAATAACAGATTCATACTACATCGCAATAAATCCTTATTTTACAAAGATTGGATGGAAAAGAATATCTGGTCTATTATACACTTAATGGATGTTAATGGTTGCATGTTAAACTACGAACAATTCTGTGCCAAATATCACTTCTTTCCCCCAAAAGTTGAGTTTACAAATTATATAATGCCTTACCAAAACAATTTATCAATCAGTTCAAAAATATAATTACATATTATCCGATGACCCCACAATTACCCAATTTATTTATTAATGGAATATCACTCACTGATCCAAAATTCAATAACCACACAATTAGAAACTTTTTAAATGAGACTTTATTCCCTGGGAAAATAAATAAAAATGACATTCTTTGCAAGTTTGATAAAAAAATCAATTGAAAGGTTGAGAACTCTTTATTTAAAACTCCCCATTCAACCAAAAGCTAAAGAAACACACTTTAAAATTTTTAATGCAATTTACCCCTCAAAAGAACTTCTAAGAAATCACTTTAATATCGATGACAATAGATGCTCATTTTGTGAAAGTGATGTTGAAACAATAGACCATGTCCTCTATGACTGCAGTCACACCAAAATATTTTGGAATTGCTTAGAAAGGTGGATCAAATCAAAAATTGTACTTCCTGAATCTATTTCGAGAGATATGGTAACCTTTGGAGTATTATTGAAAAACAAAACAATGGAGCTATGTTGTAACATAATATTTTGTTTGGCAAAATTTTTTATTCATAAACAAAGAATGCTGAAATCATCTACAGTTTTTAAACTTTTTTTTATTTGAATTCCAATTATATTCGAAATCTCTTAAATGTATTGGGTCATTTGAATTCCTGACTGAATTTTTAATGGAATTGCCCATCAATCTATGTCAATCCTAACATAAATCCCCTTGTTGCTATTTCAGTTATTGTTTCAATATTTTCATGTATTTGCCTTTCTTGTTTGTATTTACCTTGTTTAAATAAAGTTTGATTAAAAAAAAGATCTTTACTTCTGGTGTGATTTTGCCTCGGGAAACCTGACTGAAAAATTCACGGATACTCATTATTTTAAGGATATACTAAAAGGTAAGGTTAATTACAACAGCATTTACGTGTTAGCCGTTATTACTCATCGTCAATCCACCATTCTCTAACTGTATATATAATAAACAGCCTCCGATCGGAGAATAAACCAGCTAGCAGTAGCTTTAGCCACAGTTGGGAACATATATACACCGCTGTCTGTCAGTGCTGTAACGTTTAGAGGTTCACTTTCTGTATTAACTTTAATAAAACAGTATTTAAGTGTTAGCCGTTATCAGTCATTCTCCAACTGTATTTAATGGAACCAGCCTCCGATTGGAGTGTAATTAAGCATTAGATTAATTTATTTTTTGCTAAATTAATTTTCGCAGATCTAGGTTATGTGAATAATAGATCTATTGTATATTTATGTATTTATTTTGCTTAGACCCTCTTCCTTGTCAGTCAGCCTCCTGCAGTGATTAGCAGGCAGAAGCAGCTGCTGGGGTTGATCTGATTGTTTGGTGGAGGAGTGAGGAGTGAAAAGGTTTTTGTACCACAAATTAACGTTTATATTTGAAGTCAACTCAGACATTATTTTTTGTTACTTTTATAAGTAAAAGAAACCCCTTTCAAACAGGAGAAGTCTCTGCGAGTGCTTTTCATTTTTTCTTTGAGTGAGTTGAAAACCTCCTAAAAGACTACTCTTGCATTTTTGTTTTTTGGACTTTATTATGATGCAAGAGTGGCCATAACAATATATATTAGCTCATTAACTTCACATTTCTCCAATGAATATTTATCAAAGGTTATGATTAGAAGGATACATTTCTTTTACTTTGTTTTCCTGCGGTTGTAGACTTGGCAGTAGAAAATTGATAATATAGGAATAACACCTTTATATCCCTTTTAACAGGTTACACTTGATTCTGCTGTGGTGCCTGTGGAAACAAAGTGCATGAAGTTTGTGCTCAGCTGGGAAAACCCTGTGGATCACATGGTGGGACTTCTGCTTCAAACTGCTCACCACAGTTTACCATTGGCTCTGTCACCCACCAGTTCACTGCAGACGCCAAGGACCCTACATGGATGTCTTCTTAAATTGTAAACCCTGAGTACATAATGTTGAAATAAAATTGATATACCTTTTGTAAATAAATTTTCTCTGTCAATGACTTAAATTGTTAACTGTGTTAATTATGTTTGTGTAATGTAATATATATATATATATATATATATATATATATATATATATATATATATATATATATATGAATCCATGTACAGTGTTTAATATAATTATTACATAGATGTTTGCAAGAAACGGCCACAAACCTTATGTCTTTGTTCCACAATGGCAGCTTTAATTTTAGCATTTCCTCTCCTCCACATACTTCGTTGCCAGATGTGTAAAATTTACAAAAAGAAGCAATTTAAATGTAAAAGTTGCACATATGTAGATTACTAAAGAGAAGCTATTTACAATAGTTTTTACAGATACATACAGATATTAATTAAAGGATAGATACACAAAGATTTCATTTCTAACACAGCTGCAGTATTGAGTGTTCATCCAAGAAGTGTGACTTGCAGGAGCAGGGAGGCTCTTTACTGGTTTGTCTCCTTTTAAATCAAAAGGCTCATGATAGTTTGACTAGGCAGCAGATGTCCCACAGCTGATTGACTGAACCTGCCATGGACAGAGGAACAAGACCATCCCAGATATGGTATGTTGTTAGGTAGGTTACTGTTGAGAAAACAATATGAGAAATTATGAATCACATCAGAATATGTAAATTATTTGGCAGATAGCGCTTAAGTCAATATTTAAAATGCTTTTCTAAACAACTGTTGGAAGATGTCAGTGATTTTAGTGAAACTTAATACAGCACTGACAGGCAGCGGTGTATATATGTTCCTAACTGTGGCTAAGGCCCCGTTTACACGACAACGATTTCGGAGGAAAACGGAAGAGTTTTGTTGCGTTTGTAGTGCGCATTTACACAAAACCACCGAATGTTTTCTCTGACAACGGCACAGATTGAAAACGGGTTCCAGAGTGCGATGTTTCTGAAACGTACCGTTTTCCGTTGTCGTGTAAACCGAGAGAACGGATCTTTTCTTCCAGAGAATCCCCAGCTCATGCATAGTATGACACAAAACATAGCTACTTCCTACAATCCACAGAAGAAGAAACTACTCACAATACTGGTGTTACTGTTTCCCCATCAGATACGGTTCCCTCAGCGTCTCTTCACCGCTCCGCACCGCCCAGGTGGCAAAATACACGGCTGTTTGAACTACGGACCAGCCCCGGCTCCAGACACAGGGGGGGGCATCGACTTATTTTGGGGGGGCAAAATGAGTCTACGTAGCTGAACATAGACAACATCAATAGCATACAGGCTACTTATTTACAATCTTAACGTGCTGTATTGATATTAGCTAGTCATCTTTTAGCTATCATTACCTGCATCCAACAGCTTTACTCAACTCAGTCGGTTCCCCAGATAGCACAGAATGATTGAAAGAACATTGAATCAATGTCAGCCAGAAACATTGAATCAACGTTGAATGCTGACATTGAAACAACATTGAAAGTGGTCGGTGACTTGTATGTTGAATCAACATTAGGGTTTCAACCAAAGCTGACATTATATCAATGTTGATTCAACCATCATCTGAACGTGGATCTGCATGCATATTTGTGTTGATTCTACATTGAATAAGTTAGGAATCAATGGTGATTCAACCATCATCTGAACGTGGATCTGCATGCATATTTGTGTTAATTCTACATTGAATCAATGTTGATTCAACACTCATTTGACTGTGGATGTACATGCAGATTTGTGTTGATTCTACATTGAATAAGTTAGGAATCAATGGTGATTCAACCATCATCTGAACGTGGATCTGCATGCATATTTGTGTTAATTCTACATTGAATCAATGTTGATTCAACACTCATTTGACTGTGGATGTACATGCAGATTTGGGTTGTTTTTATATTGAATGAAAGCTAAGGATTTATGTACATGTTACGTCTGATAGGTCTACATCATAACATGCCACTAAAAGTTTCTTCACTGGTGTTAAACACTGTATTATTGGCAGATGATGGGTAAACTGTGTACAAAAGTTTAAAAATGACAACATGGGTTTGATTTAACATTTTATTTAAGAAAAGAGGGACAGATCTTTAAACATATTTGATTCCTTTTTGACTGTCAAAACAAGTCTGTTGTCCACAGAAGAACAGAGTCCATGAAGTTAAGCTTTGTACTGTATGAAGTAGGGAAACAGTACAAGTTGTGGTAACCCCAGTTTGACTCTGGTTGGCGTCACTTTGATTCCTTGCGATGTCTTCCTCTCATTCTGGCGCATAATGAAGCCACTTCTTGACAATTTTGCTGCAGTCCTCAAGAGTCAGCTTTCGGTCAAACTGCAGAGCAACAGCTGAAAAAAATAAAAGTGAGGAAGGTGCCAGTTAGAAATATGATAAACATTTGAAAAGTTCTGAAACACAATGAAAGATTAAACAGTGTACTGGTTACAAGTCTGAGAACAAATACAAACCATATAGTTCCCCATGTACACTCACTGTTAAATTAATATCTTAATCTCTCATTAATATTTATCTTAATGTTTACATATACAACTACATTTACCCATCAAGCTGCAGTATAGTGTATGATTTACGATATTGATATTAAATCAATATTTAAAATAAAGGGCTGTTTATCAGAAAACCTAACAATAAAACTCAGGGAGGATCAGGTTTATTTAACACACCAGAGACAAATAAATCGAACAAAAGGTGATTTATAGTGTAGTTGGAAAAATTATAATTTATACAGAATAAACTTCCATCAAATAGCTGGTTCAATCTTCCATCAACTACAAATATTTCCAAATAAGTTGATTAAATTCCTTAAAAAGTGTCTATATGCTAATAAAGATCCCACACAAGTAACAATAGTCCAGTTCAATTTAACCAGTTACCAATCCAAGGATCAACAGACTGAATCAGTCATTAGCAGGTTTAGTTCAGTGTTTCACCTGCCTTACATGTTAAGTGTTTCCCTTCTGCCTCACCTGGATTGAATCTGTGGATGATTAACAACCTTCTGCACTTCTTGATGGCTGCAGACGGTCATGTAATCATCCAACTCAGCTGTTCTGGTACAGAGGCTCATTTAAGCACGTCCCTAAGCATATCATAATAAAAAGTTAAAAACAAGTGATTACTATCACAACAATTTAAAGCCCACCTGGACCAGCCAGCCTTACACTTTCTTGTCCACCACATGTTCTCCCAGACCAAACAATAGGCCCCGCCCTATTTTAAAAACTCAAATCCCACAAAATCTCGCAGGATTTCATACTTAGGCCTGGAGTGGTGGGTAGGATGAAAATAATACAAAAGGAGACATGACCTCAATTATTAAAAATATCCGTTTTGCCCCAAAATAACCAGGATTACTATGGGCACAAAACAATGCCCTTATTTTTCAATAAACACATTTAAGATCAAAGTAATATTGAAAAACTTACCATAAAAGTGCTCAGAGGAGAATTCAATTCAGAAGCCGGTAGCAAACAAGCCAGCAGCAAAGTGGCTGTTTGGTTGGGACAAACCACAAGTGTAAAATCGGGGAGGTGGACTGTACAACTCCTAGTACAGACTTGTAGATGTTTTTGTGTCAACACATTATGCACAGTCAGTAATAATATTTACAGACAAGTAAGAAAATGTACAGAAAGAAATCACAACCCACTGTTCTCAACATGTAGTGCTTAATTTGAAACATGATTAACCCCCACCTAGTAATAAAATGTTCTGACCCAGAGCTCAAGGAGGGGGAGGGAAGAAGGGATGAGAGGGGGTAAAGAGGAGAAGGTTGGGAGGAGCGGCTGGGTGGGGGAGGTTTGGGAGGGAGTAGGGGGAGATGAGGAGGTGATGAGGGCTGCAACAAACTGCCCAGATTGCACACAACGGTAAATAAACGTTGAATTATAGTCAGAATGGTTGATTTTTGGTTGAGGTCAACAACTGACGGTTGATCAACCATCAAACAACCATCCACCTCCAGCCAAGTAACCGATGCTGAAACTGTGTCATTGAATCAATGTTGTTTTGTGGTTGAAATTTAATGAATGAAATGCTAATGTCTGATCAACGACTGATCAATGTTGAATCAATGTTGAATCAATGTTGAATCAATGTCAGCTCTTTTGCCACACCCCTTCCCCTCCTCTCCTCCTCATCAGAGCTCTGGGTCAGAGCATTTTATTAGTGAGTGGGGGTATTACATTCTAAATTAACCTCTGTAAAGGATAGTGGGTGAAGATTCATTTCTGTACATTTTCTTTCTTTTTCATAAAAAAGTCCTACTGACCATTTGAGTGTGATATATTGACACAAAAACATCTACAACTTACTACAAGGAGTGGAGCGGTCCACCCCCACCATTTACATGAGTGGGATGTCCCAAACACACAGCCACTTCGCTGTTGGCTTGTTGGCAAAAGATGTTAATTCAATGTTGAATTGCCATCATGTGCAATCTGGGCAGGCGCAGAGCTATGGGGGGGGGGCTTAAATATCTGATTATAGACTGAGAAAGTCTACCGCCTGTTGAGAAAGGTCTATTTAATGTTAAAGTTACTTTCCCTCAATGGAATATATACTAGTCAGTCCCAGTGACCGTTTCACTCACGGTTTAGCCGATGTGTTTCCTGGGTAAAGATCAACCAAAAGACGCAGACCAACCTCCCCGCCCCTCGCTCAACAGTTTCTGGTAGCGCAGGCGATAAACGTCAGGGGCCTGGTGATTCGTTAGGGGTCCGGTAATTCGTTAGGGGTCCGGTAATTAGCCCCGCCCCCCGGCCCAACGCTGACTTGTTCCGCTAGTGAATCTGGGTACAGAACGGAATCACAACTCAGTGTTGTCAACACATAGTGCTTAAGTTAAAACGTGATTAACCCTCACCTAAAAGGGGTTGTGCTGTGGTGGCGCAGGGGTTAAGCACAAACCACAATCAAGGACTCAGTCCTCAACACAGCTGTCACAGGTTCAATTCCTGACCTTGGCAACCTTTGCTGCATTACCCCCCTTCTCTCATTACCCACCTTCCTGTCAATTAACTATCAAATAAAGGCCACTAGCCAAAACAATCTTTTAAAAAATGAAAAACCCTCACTTAAAATTAAAGTTGTTTCACCCGATTGAGGGGTAGATGGGCCCAGGTGGGGGGAAAGAGGTGTGTGTGTGTTTTTGGCAGGTGGAGGGAAGGGGGTTGGGCGTTTGAATGGCAGGCGGTGGTGAGGGGTGCAAAAAACACCTGAACACTTTGATTACTAGTTTTTCCCCAAACCTTATCCTCAAGGCAAACTGACCTGCATGCTTTCAGTTCAGCAAAACCTTGTTAATCAAATGTTAATTAAAATCATGTGTGCTGAATTAGGGAAATGGCTAAAACTTGCAGGGCAGTGTGCCTGGTGCCAGTGCTGAAAAACACTGGATTCGATGTGGCATTTCAATCAATGAATGTTAATTGGCTAGAATTGAATGGTTGTTTGATGGTTGATCCAGCTTCTGTCGTTGACCTGAACCATACATGCAGCCTTTGTGATCATAATTCAACATTGAATTAACATTGTGTGCTATCTGGGTAGTTCTTCCCCAAACCTTGACGTCAATCAAACTGACCTGCGTTTTTTCAGTTCAGCAAAACCCCGTTAATCAGACGTCAATTAATATCATGTGTGTTGAATTAGGGAAATGCCTAAAACTTGTAGGGCCTGGAGGACCAGTGCTGAAACACACTGGATTCGACGTTGGCATTTCATTTATTTGATGTCAACCACAAAACAACATTGATTCAATGACACAGTTTCAACATTAGTTAATTGGCTAGAATTGAATGGTTGTTTTATAGTTGATCCACCATCAGTTGTCGACCTCAACCAAACATGCAACCTTTGTGATGATAATTCAACATTGAATTAACATATTTTCCAACAAGCCAACAGCGAAGCAGCTGTGTGTTTGGGACATCCCACTCATGTAAACGGTGGGGGTGGACCCCTCCACTCCTTGTAGTAAGTTGTAGATGTTTTTGTGTCAATATATCACACACACACAGTCAGTGAGAATTGTTATGAACAAGTAAGAAAATGTACAGAAAGGAATCACCACCGACTATCCTCTGCAGTGGTTAATTTAAATGTGATAACCCCCACTCAGTAATAAAATCCTCTGACCCAGAGCTCTGATGAGGAGGAGAGGAGGGGAAGGGGTGCGGCAATACATCTGACATTGATTCAATATTGATCAGATGTTGATCAGACATCAGCATTTCAGTCATTAGATTTCAACCACAAAACAACATTGATTCAATGACACAGTTTCAACGGTTTGATTGGATGGTTGTTTGATGGTTGATCCACCGTCCTTTGTCGACTTCAACCAAAAATCAATGATTCTAACTATTTTTCAACGTTGATTTAACATCATGTGCTATCTGGGTAGTTTGGTTTAGTTTAGTTTTTTTTTAAAACAATAAACAGCTTCCAGTCCGGGGCCCGCTACGGACACCGTGAAAGCTCAAAAAAGGTGTTGCAGCAAAGTTATCCCACTTTTTCCAACTGCATGCGCCCTAATCAGACCACACAATGCGTGTTTTCTCCCAATCTATGGGAGAACGGTACCTGATAGGGAAACACGAATCCACATGCCTTCAAGTAGAACTTATTTTTAAACACATGCGCACTCAGTTTCAAAGAACCTAGCACCAACTAGGCGCAGCGAGAGCATTACACGTTTTCGATATGTGCCATTACTGTGTAAACACAGATCGTAATTAGAACGTTTTCGTGTAAACATCCAACAAAAAAGGAACAAAACTTCCGTTTTTGTTGGATCGTTGTTGTGTAAACGCCCCCTCAAGCTGCTGCTAGCTGGTTTACTCTCCGATCCGAGGCTGGTTCCTTTAAATACAGTTGGAGAATGGTAAATTGACAACGACTGATAACGGCTAACACTTAAATACTGTTTTATTAAAGTTAATGCAGAAAGTGAACCTCTAAACATTACAGCACTGACAGACAGCGGTGTATATCTGTTCCCAACTGTGGCTAAAGCTACTGCTAGCTGATTTATTCTCCGATCGGAGGCTGTTTATTATATATACAGTTAGAGAATGGTGGATTGACGATGAGTAATAACGGCTAACACTTGAATGCTGTTGTAATTAACCTTACCTTTTAGTATATCCTTAAGATATCCGTGAATTTTTCAGTGAGGTTTTCCGAGGCAAAATCACACCAGAAGTAAAGATACACCTCTTCGAGTTACAGCGCCCATTGTCTGACATCACTGTGAAAAGGGTCTCCAGA